>NC_142243.1:110441706-110617539 GCF_052056855.1 Sturnus vulgaris
AGGAATGAGTGATTTACAAATACTCCTATGACACATCAAAAAACTGCCTGTGTGATAGCTCACATTAAAGCAACAACAAATTGTTCCCAAACGGATGCAATCAATTTCATGAACACATCCCCAGATTCCTAAGGCATGTAAATATTTTACACAAAACTTTCGGAGCTCTGATCTGTTTACACACAGACCCTTCTACAAAGAACCTCCTGCTGACTCACTACTCTCTAGCACCATCAAGCACAGGGGACTTGTGACAAATGTCTGCTATGTAAACATATGTTAACGTCTTGCATCCTAACTCTTCATTTATTCGAGTAAACTAGATCCTGTAAACGTCATCACAGCCTTGGCTCATCCCAGGGAACAGAGGACTGATTCAAAATAGGTCATGCTTTACTTCAGCCATTGCTTCTTGCTCAGGTTTTCCCTCTCTCTGTGCCATAAATCACCCAGCTTCAGAGATCTATCAGACTTAAACCTAGCATAGTTAGAAATCGAAAGTGACTTGAACTACTGCTACTGCAACTACTGAAAAGCAAAACAAGATGTGATCACTTAATCAAGGAGGTAAGCTGAGCTCACTGGTGATAGGCAAAGGCTTATTTACTGTATCACAAGACAGCATCAGTCTTCATCTCCACAGTCCAGCCAGCTGACTCTACAGCATCAGAGTACCACATCTTACTGAGATCGTTATATTCAAAAGAGAAAATACATTTGGAAGGCAAACATAACAGCTGGCTTGCTTTCAGACGGATGTACAGAATACAACACCAATAGAGTTTCTTTTAGTACAAAAGCTGAAAGGCCCACAAACACACAACCAAACACCATACATACCAACTTAAAGTCCTGGTAATCTGTTCTTTTACATCCCAACCCCAAAGTCTATAGAAGAAAGCAAAGACTTTGTAGAACAAGTCATCCGACTGCCTCAGTCATTCCCCAGATGAACACAAGAGCTCATTGTTAGTCAACTACGAATAGTCACATCAAAGTTCAAGAGGACAAGTTTAGCAGGGCTAATTTGGAATGGCTACATTTCATTCTTCTGAGCACAAAGTTGTAATATTTCCCTATATTTGCTCTATTAATATAATTAAATTCTGCTTATGAAGGAAAGAATCAGCTATGATCATAAAACTTCGAAAAATACAGCAGAAGCACTAGTAGAAGCAAGAGCCAAGCTATCATCTACACAGAACGAACTCACTTTGGAAGGATCATATCAACTCAGGCAGACATTTCAGCTGTATGAGAACTGTTATTCAAGAGAAAAGCTGGAAATGCTGAGAGCACGCAGCACCTTTCTCCCAATGTGCATGTCTAATATAAAAATTCATCATTCAAGACTGCTGGGAATAAGTTTCTGAACTAGCCACATGCTAGGGACAAGGACTTTTTGCCTCCCACCTTTCCCTCCTAAGACACTAACACTTCCTCCTCAACACGGACCTTGCTGCTTTCCTTCCCCTCTCCTGTTTCCACATTTGGCTATGTCAAAGTCTGTTTATTCAGAGGCTGCTGAAGCACTGCAATTTTAACCAGTGAAGAATGTTGCAGTTCCCAGCCAGGAACCTGTCTGAGAGCACATGAGCAAACTGCAAAGACTAATCGCTGATTGCAGATTAGAAGGATGGTTTTGGCTTAAAATCTTGTATTTCAGCTTTTCTATCAGAGAAACTGCTTTCTTCAAAGTGTTTCTGCACAGTCAAGACTTTAAAAAGCTCTTACTAGTTTGCTTCTAAAGTGAGACTCAATGGCAATTTCAAGTTTTCCTCTCAAATGTATTTGTTTTTCACATTTTACTTAAACCATTAAACTGTAATCTGATAAATGTCATGGGGTTTACCTAGGTTTGAGAGCTGCAGAAGTTGCCAGTCTCCAGAGCCCATTTTGTCCCTACTTGTGCTTCAGTACTATAATGCTGATTAGTCAAATATCAGGACTTCAAAGAAAAAGCCTTCTGATTTTGTGATTTTCTGTGAAGTATTGCTTCTATTCTGAGTAGTGATGAAATTAAATATCACTGATATTCACTCTTGCCAATACTAATGCCAAAACAAGCTGGACTCAATGACATCTGCAGTGATGCACACGTTTGGGAAGCACATTTTGAGTTGCAGAGTTACAAGATTACCAGAGAAAAACTACACTGCAAGGATACTTTGGTGCCCCAGTGCGATTAAGCATTTATGTTCTCAGAGGTTTATGCCACAAGTAACTTTTCTCAAACTAAAGGCCTCATTGAAGCTGATCCATTATACTGATGCCAACAGAACCAGAACAACATACTGCTGCATGCTTTCAGATCCGATAGGGACAATTTTTTGTCTTCTCCCTTTGAGGTACTGGACATCTTTGAAGTTAGCTAGTCTCACAGAGAGACCAGATTTTAAGATGTAAGGGTTCTTAAGAATGCATACAGGAAGCATTTTCTTTTTATTCTTAAGGTCTGTTTTGAAAATAGATCTTAAGGCAGTTTTGATCTAACTACTTCCCTTAAGTATTCTTCTGTATACACCACTGATTACTTTGATCAAGCCCTTTGCAATCTCTCCCCCACACTTCTTCCCAACTGGACTATGGCAAATGCATGTAATGTTTTCTCTTTTGAAGCAAATGTAATGTTTTTGCCATGTTTTTGTTGGCTCTTACTGGCTTACTAGTGCTGCTGGACTCAGTTGTTGACTCAGAGTGAAAACAGCTTCCTATTAAAAAAAATTAACACTTCTGAAGCTGGCTGTCTGCTCTACAAGTTCTGCATTGAGAATCTTGTTAATTATTCATGAAGTCTAACTGACAGGTTATTTTAAAAAGAAATTCCAAAACAAACATTCATGCTTGTACAGTTGTTCTGGCTTTCTGAAAAACTCAGATGTCTCACTTGCTAGTTATTTAATTTTGGACACTAACCAAATAGAAGTGAAAAAAGTTACATAGGCCAGAAATCAACAGGCAGTTTTACAATGCAATGCAATGCTGGAGTTCTTATATCCAAATAAAATCCACCTTGGAAAGCATTCTTTGCTGTTTCTGCTATAGCCCAGATGTTCTTCCCACATTTCCAATATTAAAGAATCAGAAGACCGATTCTTCAAAGATCGATACAGACGCAAAAATCCCACTTCTACTTTAGATTTTAGAAGGACTTGGAGTATTTAGAAGATTGCTCCTTCTTAGAGACGATTTTCCTCTGAGACACTGCTTTTGTCCTTACTCCTAAGCAGGCAACAGTCAGCAGACTTCAGCCAGGCCCCGAGTAAGACATTTCCTGAAATTAGAGTATGTCACACAGACATTTGTCCAGCAGTTAGAGTAGACAGATAAATATGCTTTAGAGTACGGAAATTCAGTGCAGAACTAGATAATCCAAATGTTCTCATTTAGTGGAACAGATCATTCCTTACGAATGATCTCAAATACTTTTGCCCTTATGTGATAGGGACTTTCTATTGTTGTGTTTATTTGGGTTTTTAGAATTTTTTCAAGAACATTGCAGCAAAGCTATTTACTGTTAAGTTGTGTATTTACTACTGCCCTATAAGCAATCCAGTAGCAACTGCTGTTCAGAGGAAGAAGAGATCCCAGATTAAACTTTTAAGAAGCTCTTTTACAAACTTCTCCAATAAAACTCACTGGCTGCTAGAAGAGAACTTGATTTGATGAAAGTTCTAAGTTCTCCCCACCCCAAGCTGAAACACAATCTGACAGTCTAGAATGACACATCATTTTTTAGATTCAATAAATTGCATGTGTGAACAAAGACAATAGTAGGAAAGCACTGATCATATATTATCAGTTGATCTTTGACACATGGTTCCTTGAAATTTTCTAACACTACTGTACTGGACTGCCCCTTAAGTATTTGTATGTCTAAGGATTGTTTAAACTAGAGAAGAGAGGGCTCAGGGCAAATCTCATCTATATAAATACCTGAAGGGAGGATGCAAAGACAACTGGAGCCTGGCTCTTCTCAATAGTGCCTAGTGGCAGGACAGGAAGGAATGGGCACAGGCTGAAAGGCAGGAAATCCCCCCTGATTGTCAAGAAACACTTTTTTCACTGTGGCGGTGACAGAGCACTGACATAGGCTGCCTACATAAGTTAGAGAGCCTTTATTCTTGGAGATACTCAAAAGCCATCTGGACATGGTCCTGAGCAACCAGCTCCAGGTGGCCTTGACTGAGTGGGAGAGGTGGACCAGAGGACCTCCAGAGATCCCTTCCAACCTCAACTATTTCCATTTTGTTCTTCTGTGAAATTAGGGTTTAGGCCTTAGCCCAAAACGTCACTTCAGAGGTGGAGGAGATACAGGTCAAACAAAACTAGATTTCTGCTATCCATAGGCACAGATGCCTGCTGTCTAAGGTTTCCTTCTGAGTCTGAAAGGCTCAGTCAGCTCATTTTAACCTCAATTTGATTTGTCTGACCTTGCAGCAAAGTGTTTCACTGGAAAAACACACAATCCAATTTGGATGCATAGCACAGGATACATCCTCAATTAATAATCTTGGCATTTCCAGAAAGGTATAAACTACTGACATACATGGATTACCACATTACCTAGAGGAGGTATACTATGGTTTTGACAACTCAAGATTTTTCCTCACTGCAATAAAAGCCTTGTTTATGGGTGTCCCGTTAATTTAAGTCTATCAGGTCAAACCCACCAAGCTCCTGCAGATGCTTTTCTGCTGCTATAGCACTGCACAAGGCCTGGAGGCTGATACTCTGACCAATTACACTGAATATTTCCAGGCAAGATGAGAGTAGTTTTGTTCTCGCTATCCTTTCTCTCACCATGGTTCTTGACACAAAAAAAGGGATGTGCAACAGCAACACTATTACATTTCAAGATTAACAAGAAGCTGTATTCCTATTTAAAGGTCATACATATTTGAACAAGATTTGGAAGATGTGGAAGCAGTGCAGCTCTGGCAACACAAAACTCCCTGAAGCAGATGAAAAAGTTTGCAATCTACTTCTATGTTAAAAAGTAACCCTACATTGTGAAGGTAGGCAAATAGGCATGTTCTAAAGACATTCTCAAAGTCTCCTAGCAAACTTATGGATCCAAGAGTTACTGCATCGATGTCCCCATTTTAACATTAATAATGTAGCCCTGACAAGCATGAGAGGACGGAAAACATTCCTATTCAAAAACACTGCGTCCACATTTACCTTACAAATGGCTTAACATGAAGCTCTGCAAGCCAAGTAAGCACGTCACGGGTGTCACTCCCAAAGACAAGATGTTCAGATGGCTATGCTTAGAAAGCCAGGCATCCTTTTTATACTGGACTCATTAGGAAGTACACAACAAATGGATACACTCTGTTTGTAAGAGGGGCTCTACCTTACCATTTCTTTGCAGTAACATTCAGTTCATTCAGTAAATGGAACATAATTTGTTTTGTGTGTGCTAATCAACCAACCTGGATAGCAAAGGCCTGTATTTCCCATTTGTACATAACAACAAAATCATTTATTATTAAAGTGTATTATTATTGCGGCATTTCAAGGAAAGTGACATGAAGAACAACACAAGCAATAAAGAGAAAGAGGTTTACAAACATTCCTTTATGAACAGGCATGGCATGTACCTTCAAGGAAAACTACACCAGGGATTAATTCTCAGTGTGTAAATACTATCTGAGCACACTCCATTTACCAATTCCAGTGATATTGTCAGTGACTCAGCAGCTAGCATTATACTAAGGCATTTCATCACTGGACAGCAGAGCAAGCATTTCTGTATAATATTAAAAGAAATACACTTCTGTATTCTAATATTAAAACAAATAAAGCTTTTAAAGTCACCCGCTTTATAGGGGGGTGGGGAGAGAGAGCCCAATAAGTACACATTCGGTCGGAAGATTAAAAAAACAGACAAGAGGTCAAATTCCACAGTTGCTTACCTTTATAAAAATGGTATCAGCTCTAATAAGCCAGACTTTTAAAAACGTGCAAAAAGCACTTCTGGTTGAAATACCATGACTGTGACCTGGTGAAGTTTAGGTTAAAAACAAAAAACACAATGGACAACACACCCTCCCATAAGTACTAATACTGTCTAAATAGAAATTATCCATCTTCTCTTCATAGCTAGAAGACCCCTGTATTTCATAGAATCAGAAGTGGCTAAAATAAGCCAACTAAGAAAAAACCCAGAAAGAACAGCAGAAAAGTAAGTTTAGACTCAGTGAAGCTCCTTTATTCAAGGAAAGGTTACATATGGACAGCTTACTAGCCCATAAAGCAAGAGATCTGGTATCACTAAAGTTTAAGGAAGCCAATAAAACTAAAATATACTAAAATCCCACCACATGACAAATTTAAGATGATTGAGCAACTTCTAAGCGACACAAAGCCTTAAGTTACTTATGCTGCCCAGAAACACTGCCTTTAAAACAGCTTCACACAAAATACATGCCTAATAAAGAGTTAAATATTCTGTCTCCACCAAAAGCATGTGTTAATATCCAGTACTGGATAGGTTACATGAAATTTATTATTCCTATGTGTCAAAATTATTTTTAAAAATATTACTCTCATAAAACAGCTTACCAGACTTACACAGAACAAGAAGCCTTATTTTCTTATATATTAATTTTTAATAAATTAAGTTTCAAGAAAGAGGTCAAGAAGAACAATACATTTTCAGAGAATTAGTATATGTGTGTGACCACAGTTAATCAGTTTGGTGTTCTGATGCTTTATGCAGCTGAGACACAAAACCAGACCACTCAGTCAGACTGTGAATGCAGTCAATTATCTCACACACTTGCATGCAAAACCCCAGCAAACAAAGTTAACATAGTATAGTGCTATGCATAGAGGAACAGCCTTATATCCTGGTTTTTAGCCGCTTCATTTTTTTCCTGGAACGTTACCAGTCCTTACCTGACAATACACTAACTGGCTGGGATAAAACAAGTTTTAGAACTCTGCTGTTCAATCATTCTTCCAAAACACATCAGGTACAAATTAAGCCAGAACATGGAAAGCAAGCTGATCAGTTCTACATGCCATGATGACATCACAATGACATCAGAAGAATAAAAGTGCACACCCTTCTCATGCCAGTTTGTTTTCCAGGCATGAGAGGAAAACAAACAATATTCTCATAGAACTAAGTAGTGAAAACACATAGAGAAAATATCCATCTTACACATTTCTTTTTCTGCTTGTTTCCATCAGCTTGGAGACAAGAGCATAATTTTGCAAACACATTCACAGAAAACAGAATTCCCAATTGATATTTGAGAAGCTTACTCTATCAAGAATTATTCCATTAAACTTGATTGCTGCTTGGTTTTTTCCCCCTGCAGCCTCGGCTAAGACTGTTTTCTCAACATTAAAAACTAAGTATTTAAACAAGTGGTAGACAAGACCTTAGAAGAAAACCTCAGAGCAGGAGCCGCAGAAGCACATTAAGGAGGAGTCTCATTTCAAACCAGTATGTTTTTACACTGTGTTTCCCCAGAGGCCCATGAATGGATTCCAAGTTAGTTTACACAAGGCTGCTTAACAACAACTGCCAATAAAAAACACATCTACAGGCCAAGCTTTGAATAAGCATTAACCCACTGTGGAAAGTGCAAGAACAGGTTAGCACTGGGCTTCCAGGTGGGCTACACAGTGAGGAGCAGGAAATGCCTTCAGACAAGCTGTCTGACCAGCTTCCACGCAGGCTCTTTGAGCTACAGGTCAGGAAGAGTTTCCCTGTCGCTAGAAGTCAGTATGTCACTTTATACACTTCAAAGTTAACCTCTTTCCTTGTAGCTGGTGATATGTTGTATCAGCAACCTTGAAGAAAATAAACAAATAAGAAAACAAACCCCTCCCCCCAAAAACACACACACAAAAAAAAAAAAAAAAAATAAAAAAAAATCCCCAGAACTGGGACCCTGCTAGAAAGACCAGAAGCATTTGCCTTTTATCCTATAGTAACATCTGAGTGTCCTTCTGTGAGCCAGAACCATCTTTCACCCAGAAGCCTTTCCAAAACAGCACTTGATCAAGGATCTTATCAACTGCTTCAAAACCTATCACATGCTTCAAAAAAAGCACTCTGTCAACAGACATAATACCCTTTCATAAAAGAACAGCAGTAATATTTACTTATCTTTCCCCTGAATGGAGACTCAGTATTTCTTATTTTAAAAAGCTTCTGTCTGGGCTGCTGCTCAGCTTCACTTCTGGTGACCTATTGAATTTTGGCTGCTCTAGGGAAATCTCAGAGAAAAGAAGTTATGCTCTTTAAATCCCCTACCTCAGATACTTTGGACTTGCTAAACTCCTGCCTCTGCGGGTAAGGACATTGTCTCCGCAGATCTATAGTTAGCTTTATACTTGCAAGGCTGCAGTACACTGGTAGAAAAAAAATGCTTTCAGAGGAAGAACACTACTCATCCACAAACATCTCACTATTAAGTTACTCCCACTTTAATACCTTCACTATATAGCTTTAGCCCAGATGAAAGACACGTGCATATACAGAACCCAAAAATTAGTACAGCAAAAATCATCAAGGCACGAGTAGAACTGTCAACATTCTAGCAGGAGAAAAAAAACCAAATGACTTTCCTATCAGTAGCTTTTTTCTCGTATCCACTCTGCCTATACAACATACCACAACACTTTATATCCTATGCTCCTCTGCATAAGGGAAAAACACCAGTCTTTACTAGGGAGCCCATCTGAGCATAGAGGACCTTCCAATGAACATGTTACATTCAAACAAGATTAAAGCTGAACTAGGTATCTCTAGTACATTTCCACTCATTTGGAGGAGAAGGGAAGAAACAGGATCAAGCCAGCTACTGACCAAGAGCCAATATAAGTTTTCTTGACGTAGGTACACCTCAATTCTCTCAATATCAAACAACTCTTGGTCTGTTCAGGCCAATCATCAACCATCTGAAAATTGTCCACCTCCTTTCCACAACCAAAAAACCCAAACAGCATTCCAGTTGTTCAGGGCATTGCCTACAGGCCTTGACACACTGAGGTTTTCCCTCGATCTCCACTACTTACAGCAAGAGCTGAACAGAACGGACAACATTAATTCCTCTGTGCTCCAGTGACTGAAAGGAATAAAAATAAAAATTTTAAAAATTGGCCTGTCACTTGTTTCTAAACACAAAGAGAAAAGACCAGAAAAACAAAGGCACTAGGTTTATCACCTGAGGGACTATGGACTCTATTGTTCTAGGTCTAGTTCAGTAGCCAGCCAATACATGAACCCATTACTATACCTAACTTATCACTGACCTCTTTCTTAGCTTCACTGATTATAGTTGAGTCCCTCACTCTTCTTCATCTCACTCTCCCACACACTAGTGGCTCCCAAGACCTTAGCTGGTGCTGATATTGCCAAGTGGAAGAAAAGGACTGCTGATGGATGCCAGGACTTCCCTAGCAGAATTGCACAGGGTGCCTTTATCAGCATTTCTCCCTTGACTGCAGATTCTCATCACTGCTCTCCTCATCTGCACCCCCACAAAGAAACAGATAATAAAATTTCTCATTAAGGAGTCATCTGGACATAGCCTACAGGCACCTTCTTCATTCACAATATAGTAAGGTGGGAAGCAGGGTTAAGTGATAACAGCCGTCCGTGCTCATACCTGTCTCCCAGGAGACAAATCAGAAATATATCAAAGACAACTATTTGTATGCCAAAGAGCATGCAAGCATTCACTCACAAGAACACACACAGGCACATCTAACCTTCAGACATTCAATTATGTTTCCAAGAAATCTGAAATAAACTAAGGCAGTGCACTGAACTTCCAGAGATTGGTATTTACCAGCTGAACCATGTGCACATTTTTATTTACAGGATGTACATACAAGAGATAGCACATTACGCCATGGTAAAGATAACCAAGTTCAGGGACAATGACCCACAGTATTTTGATGTTGAAAAGTTTCTGTAGAAGTGACAAGCTTTATTTGTTATGACAAATTCTTCATAGCTGAAATATACAACTCATTTAATGCAAAAAGCGAAGAAACCTTTCCTGAATTCCGTATCAGCTAAGGCTTTTCACCAGCTTGTAAACAAGTCCCCTTTTTAAGACAAAAACTAGAAAGAATGACAATATCTGCAAAGGCTGAAGATCAAAGCCACAAACAGACTACAAATGAAACCAGCTTACAACTGCCATCCGTTCTACACGCATGCAATACAAGCTCTTAATTTACTGTTACATATAACCCTTGATGGTAAAAGTGAAACTTAAGAGTCAAGATACTCATCTATACACTTTACCTAAGCACTGGTTAGTGAAGAAGCAAGGTAAAAAAAAAGAAAAAGTTAATTTCTTTAAATAAAGAAATTTTTTTCTATCAATTTCACACAGCTTTGGTACAGGTAGTTCAAGTACTAGAGATGAATTTTAAACTCATTCAGAAAATCTAGCACAGGAGAGAATAACGTGAAAAGAACCTTAAATTCAACTCCTACAACTACATAAAATAACTCAGGACATAAAAACTACTAGACTCAAACTGCTTTAGGAATGTAGGTTCTGATATTTGCTAGGAATAGCCCAAGGCAAATCTTGCTTTGAAACACTACTTACTAACCTTGTGCCAAAGTCACTGCAGAAAACGTTTCAAGTTGTGCTGGCTGGCTCCGACACCAATGCCCGGGTAAATACTCAGATTAAAGCAACCAAGTTACATTCCCTTCTTGCCCTCGCATGTTTTAACTATTTGGCAAAAAGTATCTGTGCTCGCATCTGCTTGACACTGAAGGGCTCATCGCAATGTCAAGAAGGAAGCAGAGCCATAAAACAGCAGCCCCCAGCCCATCACGAACGCTACGTACCGCGGGACGATTCCGGGCAGCACCGTTCCGAGGGAAGCCGCCCCGGCTGCAGCAGCAGCAGCACCTGCCGGGCGGGCACACGCCGCGGGCGGCCCCTTCACCTTGCACCACACGCCGCGGGCTCCGCGGCCGCCCCGGCGCGGCGCAGGGCGGGGCGGGGGAGTCGCGGCCGCCCCGCGCAGCCGGGGCGCGGCTCCGCTCAACGCCGCTCCCGCCGGGCGCAGGAGGAGGAGGAGGAGGAAACCGAAACGGCGGGGCGGCCACGCCGGCTCCCTGCCCGGCTAAAAATGGCCTGACAGACCGAGCGCGCCCGCCCCTGCCGCGCCCCCGCCCCGCTGCCGAGGCAGAGGCGCTGCCCGGCGCTCACCGCCGCGGCTCCCGGGGCGGCCCCGCGGGGTGTGCGGGCTCCCGAGCCCTCCGGGGCCGCCCCGCACGGAGCCCCGCCGCAGTGGGTTATTTTTGGAAGCTCCCCCCGCCCCCCGCTCCCGGTTCTGCGGCGTCACAGCCGCTCCCGCCGCGCGGAGCGGGGAGGAGGTCACGCCTTTCCCGGCGCGGTGCGGCCAGTGCGGGGCCCCCGCCCGCAGGGCCGGCTCCGGGAGCGTCCCCGCCCGAACGCGCACCCCGAGCACCGCACGGCCGCACCGGCGGACACGGAGCCATCGGAGATCACGCTCCTGCACCATTTCTAGCACAAGTGGAAGACAGCTGAAACTGTCTGCTTTAGCGCCGCGTTAGCGGTTTCATCTACTGACTGCACGATTATGCTACAATAGCCAAAGCACGGTGATAAGTAACACTAAAAGTTTTCTCTAGAGAGCCAAAAGTGCGTTCTCTGCGATTATCCTTACTGAAGTGAGGAGCCTCTCCTCATTAGTCAAACAGTAGCTTCTGGTATGCTGACAATTTAAATTAGAGGGAAAAAGAACTCTCGTTAAAGAGGCAGGATAAAAAAGCAGCAGGCTAGAGAAAACGTTAATTCTAGAGATAACCAGATTTCATGGGACATGCACAATACAGTTGCAAGGTTATATATATATGTTTTTGAAATGCCACCAAAACAACGGTCTAGAAATCAACACTGAACAGCAAAGAACAGGGCTCTGACTTATAAAGGACAACAAAGCCAAATGCTTTAAGAACAGTAATGATCAATGAATGTAGCTTCTTGGAAAGCTGCAAGTCGTAAGAAGAGATAATGGCATCTTTAAAA
Source organism: Sturnus vulgaris (assembly GCF_052056855.1). Lineage (NCBI taxonomy): Eukaryota > Metazoa > Chordata > Aves > Passeriformes > Sturnidae > Sturnus > Sturnus vulgaris. The sequence goes on from NC_142243.1 coordinate 110,453,760, forward strand.
GCCTGCACTATACTCCTGAACTCAATAGTTTGAAGTTTAAATATACCAAGACAAAAAACTCTCCAGGATCACACCCTCTCCCTGTCATGACCAACTGATTTCACTAGCTATGGTGGAAAATCAAGTTCACATCTCAGCCTATCCCTCTGTGCCCAAATCTATGTGCTTCCAGATTAAAATAAGGCCTCCATTACACCTACTGAGACTATTCAAGTTCAAGTAAGGTGAAATTACAATTTCACCATATGTTCTGCCATACTCCACTCTGGAAAGCTATTTTAGTCTGGCTTGAAGCAAGATGCCAACACAATTAAGGAATACTAACTAACACTATACACCCACTGTTGTAACAATTTCCCCCTCTTCCGCAAATGAAGCTGGCAACTTTAATATCAGACTTTCTTAAGGAAAAAACTCAATGTAAAAAAAAAAAAAAAAGCAATGTTTGTTCCACTCTGCTAGAACTTAAGTAAGTCTAAAAGACTCGTGACTAGACACAAAGGACTTGGAAAGGAATGAAAAAAACCCAAACCTAGACAATGGAGCCAGTGTTTGTAGCTCACTGTTAAATAACTGTAAGACTAACAGCACCAACACAAACCTCATTTTGAAATACGGCTTACTGATGACAGTGGAATAAGAGCCCAACCCAGGGATTATAGTTACCACAGTATAGGAAGACAAGTTTATTCTATGGTACTAGGGCATCTTCAAGAAGGAAGAAAAATACCAGCTCTCCTACTATAGGAGCTAGTGAATTTGACATATATTCCCAAATTGAAGTGTTTGCATTATGTTTAACACTATACAAGATATTTGTTACTGGGAAAGCCAGAAGTTCAACAAATAGCATTTGCACACCCACTAAGCACATGGTCTGAAAAACAAATTCAGAAGCAATATTGTTCAACATTTCAGTTAGCTAGTAAAAATTTAAAAAAATCTGAAAAATAATTTTCTCAATATTTTGACCTTCAAATCAGCAAAGCAACAGCTTTATTGAATTCAAGCATTCGGTTTTAACACTGTAAGCAGTAGCTTGTAACCAAAATGGCTCTTTTCAGAACACCCAAATACTAAAACATCCTTTTGCCAAGGCATATACCTACTCTTTCTCTAGAAGAATGAATTTTCGTCCCACTCAGTATGCAAAAGGACAGCTTACCAACATGAAGTTGTATGGGTTTGTGTATTTATTTTTGTAACAGGTAAGCAGGGAACTAGCCAGATATGCTAAGCAACCTATGCTAAGCTGTTCAACCCTTTACAGACCCATGCAGCATACATACCCCTTCTTGCTTTGTGAATAGGTTGAGGCACTCAGCCAGAGCCTCACATGTTTCCTGGGATACTTCAGAGACCACATCAACTTTCTGCAGGAGGGGAGAAGGTATTCCTGAAAGCACAAAAATACTAGTAATGTTAGAAGGACATTGTAAACTACAAGATTCTTTTAATTATTTTTTCCTCTAAGTAATACAGGCATAACATTCACATGCTACAGGAAGGCTGGTGCATTGCAAGATCTGTGGGAGGGTTTTTTTTTTGCCTCCTTTCCCTAGTACTGGTATAAGAAGCACATGAATAGATCGAGTTTCTCTTTCAGCAAGGTTTAGAAAGCAGAGGCGGTAAGCCATGGCAGCAGGACACTGGAAAAGGGAATAGCAACAATCTTATTTTAACCACGTTCTAGATTTTAAAGCTTCAGGTAATAGAACTTAAATAAAAAGGATTCTGCGCTGGTTTAACATAAAAAGTGTAAAATGTAGATATTTTTTGCCTTTTGCCATGTATTATATAGAAGACAAAGAGCTTACAGCAGTGCTCAGTGCAGCTGTAAATTTAGGTTTGAAAAAAATAGAGTTGTGACTACAAGCACACTGAACAATTAAAGGGGAAGAACTTATTTTCATGGACTCATCTTATGTGTAAGTAGTACAGCTTGTCACCTCATATCCTGACTTCTGTTACCATTTACAGAAGGGACTGCATGTCTAGAACTAGCAAGAAATTATGATAACTCAATCAGCTGGTAGAAATTATTTGAGTTAGTCTGTGAAGTTTTGTGATGCACAGCAATTCCTCAGAAATCAAGTAAACCATTTTCTCAGGAAGCAAAGTTGTGGCAATTAAAATAATTGCAACATTTAGTGCCTGCAGACTCCAGGATCAGTTGACACCATTTAGTAACACAGGTGCTTCAAGCTGATGTCACACCACTGAAGATTAAGAGGTCCAACAGTGACAGTACATGAATTTATTTTTGAACTTATACTGCTTATGAAGGACAAGATACAGTACACATCCACACACTAATTGTGGTCTCTGATACAAGAGCTCACCACTGATTCAAATACACTCTTACAGCAGCTACTAAGAACAGCCTCCAGAAGGAGGGGCAGTGCACTGAGTGCAGGAGACATCTTTATTTGTAATATACAAGATGCAGAAGTCTCAAAGATAACTGGACTCAGAATAGCCTGTTTGAACAGCTAGGGGAGAGAATTTTAAATACCAGGTGCCAACATAGCCATTTTTTTATTACTCAAATGTTTTTAGGGAAAACTCCACATAGAAGGGCTTCTAACTCAGAAATTTATATTCTTCTGGAGCCAGAGGATTCAAATACTTAAAAAGACACCACAGCAAAGGGAGAACTAGAGCAGTTTTCTGTTATGACCTATAGAAGTTACATATGAACCCAGAAAGAGTTCACTGACCTTGCAAGTTACAACCATTTATTGGAGGGAAAACAGGAACTTATTACTGCTATTGGCCAAGACTAGCAGTTTCTAGCAATGAGATAGTATCTGTTTTTGCTTTACTATGGGCATTGGTTGTTTAAGTTGTGCATTTCCTTTTAAAAAATATTTTTCTTGTTTAAAAAAGAACCTCACTGGTTCTTCAGGTCAGCACTTTGGAGTCAGGGAAACTGCCTGGCTAAAGGGAATTTATCCACTTATACTAATTTTCAAACTGAGGTTTTTTGTGAAGAATTCAGTTTTACTGTAATAGTAATTACAAAAGCTTCACAATAAGACACTCATATACATTATGAAATGTCCCTCTGCCTTGTGAAATAAAAATTTGGTAATACTTCAGTTTATGAAAAAGACAGGGTAACATCACAGAGTAACTCACCCCAGTAGCATGTGGAGAAAAAGCCGTATTTTAGCCTCCTTTTGGAAAGGCACAGGGATGAAAGAAGAACGTTTTTCTTCTCAAAACTAGTATTCTACTACAGACTAGAGATCTGTACAGACAAACAACTTGTTCTCTAATCTGAGCTTCATAATTTTAGCCACAATATATAACTAGGATTCAGGCCCAAAGGACCAACAGTTAGATGCTCTTACAGAATTCCTTTGTACATATAATACATGAACAACTTCTGTTCATGTTTAAGGCATTTAATAAAACAAGTACAAATCTCTAGCATCTTGATGCCTGTGATATATTTTAGCAGTTATGCTGCAAAAATCCAGGTACATGTCAAGAATTATAACTTGAAATGGAACCTGAAAAGTTCAAATCTGGCATAAAAGTCATGGTGAAATCTGTCGAATATGTCCCATTGTACCATGCCTCCAGTTCTCTGTATAGTTTTGTGATTTCACTGCTCTTTGTACGTGTGAAGAGACACTTATGCACTACAATAAGCTACCAACTAGAGATTTTTTTTAAAAAAAACCTTGAAGGCAGCCCCATGTGTTATATTTTTATGATACTCAATAAGGACTACAGCTAGAGGCAGTTTCACTGCATTTACAGCTGCTAATAAAATTTCTTTCAATCAGCATACTTCTTAGTTGTTTCTCCAAATCTGAAATCTTAATTGTTAGCAATTACTATAATGCTACTTTATTTGAATCTTTTTTCATGGGGAAAATTGTCCTCTATTTTCAAGCTCCTGAAAATTGATTTCAGGGAAATAAAAGCATCTTGTTAAGAAGAAAAAATTAGTTGCTTGGTAAAAAATTACATTTTAAATTAATAAGCTTTACCTTTTGCAGCATCCAAAGATTTAACCATTGCAAGGAAGTCTGACACCTCTTTACTAAGTCTTTGTTGGCATGCTTGTGCTTTCTGAAAGACAATAAGGATAGCTAGTTCAGAAGTGCCTTGTTCTAAGGAAAGTGTATGTTTACTTTTTTTACCATAGTGAAATTTAAAAATTTGGACAACATTAAATCTTAAGAACGATTCCCACCCCAGAGACTGATATATAAAAACTAAAACAAATTACTTAAACTACCTTTAAAGACACAAGCAAACAGAATATTTATGAACATTTTACCACTGGCCAGATTTTGTTTAATTTAACATAGCAAATTAACCCCCAAAGCTTTGTCATAGGTACCACTTTTGCTCCTTCCTTCATTCTGTATTGAGCAGCTTAACAATCTAGGAAGAGCAAGTGCTTGGTCTTTGAGAAACTTAAGGACAAAATAAGAACATTCATAGGTTAATTGATAACTGGCAAGTATAGTGACATGAAGAAACCAACCCCAAGATCATATATTTCAAGCCCACATTCAAACATGGAGTTATCATAAACCCATCGAATGGCTTGGGCTGGAAGTGACCTTAAAGATCCTCTAGTTGCAGCCCCTGGCCAACCACACCTTCCACTAGCCCAGGTTGCTCAGAGCCCCATCCAACCAGGCCTTGAACCCTTCCAGAAATAGGGCATCCACAACCTGCTAGTTGCTGGTTGCTTCAGTGCCTCACCACCCTCTGAGTAAAGAATTTCTTTCCAATAGCTAAACAAAATCTCTCCTCTTCCCACTTATCACAGCTACATCTAGTGTGCAATCACTATTACACAGCTAGCCTGTGTAAAAAGTCACTCCCTCTCTGTTTTATAAGCCACCTTTAAGAATTGGAAGGCCACAGTGAGGTCTCCCTGAAGCCTTTGCTTCTCCAGCTCTCTCAGCCTGTCTTCAAAGGAGAGGCGTTCCCAGTGACCACCTTTGTGGCCCTCCTCTGGACCTGCTCCAACACCTTCACATCTTTCTTGTGCTGAGGACCCAGAGCTGGATGCAGCACTCCAGGTGGGGTCTCATGAAGGCAGAAGAGGGGGACAGAATCACCTCCCTTGCTCTACTCCCTTGTACATCTGCTTTTGATGTGGCCCAGGATGCAGTTGGTCTTCAAATGTGGTGTTATCTGTTAAATAATACCACCTTCTGTCGGTTGCTGGGGACTGCCAGTGCCAGGTATCCTCCCACCTCTGCTGTGCTATGAGCTACTTTAAATTCTCGTACTAAAAGGAATGGTACAAGCTGCTTGGAGTCTAGCCACATGAAGGTTTTTGCAATGCACCATCAACTTTCCCTTAAAATAGGTTTTAGCAAGAATCACAGGCTGAATGCTAGAATTACCAAAGACTACTAATTTCCACTGAGGGTATTGTACAATGCATCTGGTGTGATCTGAGGTGATAAATGATCATTTCTATAACACCTCATTGCCTGTTCTCTAGAGGCAAAGCCCTATGTGGGTTAGCTTTGGTGACACCGAGACTGGAGGATAACAAGTACAGTACACAAGGCTCCCTCTCCTGGCTGAAACTCTCAAGCAGGTTTCTATCTTATAGTAGCGCTGCCAAAAGTAAAATCACAGTCCTGTAGCTACAATAAATGTGATTTTAGCCACACAGTCTGAGCAGGAATACATGACAGCAAGCAATGCAAACACAGGCAGCATTTATGCATCCATGGGAGGAATCATCACTTTTAGTCAAAGGTATATTGAAGTATTTCAACACAAAACAAATATTAATCTGCAACTGCCCAGACACATGAGCCAAGTAAATATTCAGCACATACTTTCAGAGTGTCTTGTAGGTCTGTAACAGATATTGCATCATCTTCATCATCACTACTCAACTGCTCCTGCGTGCAGTAATGAGTGCTATATGCAGAGTGGTCTTCTATTGCTTCCAGCCAACTCTGGAAAAAAATAAATAAGAGTAAATGAACATTTCAGAGGTCATCCCCAAAACAAAGTATCATTTAAGCAGAACAACAAAATTTACTCTTGATATGAACAGTCATTAGTAAAATGAGAACTCTCAATAGGCAAGAAATAGATTGCTAGAAAATGTAACATGTATTGCAGATGAAATACTCTGTGGGCAGAGTACCATAGGCTTATTAACCCTTAAGCATAAATGTAACCCACCCCTTAGTCTATCCAAGGTCACATAAAAAATCTTATTAATTAAAAGACTGTAGGGAATATATTTTACATCTTTGGGTTTCTATTCAGACAGCAAGGTCCCTGTGACAAAGTCTGCCTTCTTACACATGACAAACTTTGTGCACAAAACCTCAAGCACTGTCATAATTAAGAGGTAGATTCTTTTCCTGTTCATTGGATCACAGAGTGGCTGAGGCTGGCAGGGACTTCTGAAAGTCATCTAGTCCAACCCCTCTGCTCATGAAGGCCCAACTAGAGCTGGTTGGCCAGGACATCTTGATGGCTTTTGAAAATCTTCAAGGATGGAGATTCCACAACTGCTCTGGGCCCCCTGTGCCAGTGCATGGTCACCCTCACACTTTTTTCTCATGTCCAGAGAGAAAACCCTGTGCTTCAGTTTGCGCCCACCGCCTCTGGTCCTGTTACCAGCCACCTGGTCCTGTCATCAGAGCCTGGCTCTGTCCCTCTTTGCACCTCTCCTGAGACATTTACATACTTAAACAAGCTTCCCTGAGCCTCCCCTTTCTCCAGACCAAGCAGTCCCAGCTCTCTCAGCTTTTCCTAGTAAAAATGATGCTTTGATCCCTTCAATCACCTTAACGGCCCTTTGTTAGGTTCTCTTTAGTATGTTTGTATCTCTCTTGTTGTGAGAAGCCCAAAACTGCACACAGCACTCCAGCTGCTCCACCCCAACTCCATCTCTAGTTTGTACACCTGTAGAAGTACAACAGTGAATATACTACAAATAGCCCTAAAAAAATTTCTCTTGTTTCAGAGACACCTTTTCAGAAAATATAAATTATTGTGTCATCTGAGATTACAGTTAAGAGTAGAATGTACCATTAAGCATTCTTTTGTTTGGGATATCAAACTACGAAAGTGCAACAGAAGGAGGTTGCAATAGAAATTTACCACATGGAGAAGTGAATGAAAAACAGGAAGTTAGATAACAGGACATAATACAGGCACAGAACTGGAAAACAAAGTAGCACTTATTTTAAAGAAGAGGTAATTACAATGGGTCAATTTTTTGATGTTTAATCTATAACCATGCTAAAAGATTAACATCTGCACTTCAGCTTCCAAGTCCTGATGATCAAAATATGAAACACGCTGCTACTAATGCATCCATGGGAAGTAGTATGCAAATTATTCATTACAGAAGTTATGGTATTTTAATGCCTTTGATAAAGAGTCATTATTACCTCTCTAGTTTGAGAAGGAAGGCTATTTTTAGGAATCTTGAAACGATGAACAGTGTCATCAAAACATCTGACAGAAAAGAAGCAACTGTCTGTAGATTTTACCTAGAGCAAGGTGGAAAAAACACAAAATTAGTATAACGAATCAGTCAGAAAAAAAATTAAGTGTAAGCAAAGTAAAAAATTATGCTTAACTCAGACGTTTTTGCTGCAGTTTTGATCCAAGTAATTGGATCTTATAAAAACCTCAGTCAGAACAGTTTTCCAAAGTCTGCCTTTACGCTATGGATAGTAATGCAGAGGTTCTTATGTCTAAATATTGTATTTGTATTTATTTGCACCACTTGATTCAGACAAAACTTCAACAGCAGTTCAAGATGACTAAAGAATTTGTAGATACTGAAAAGCAAGTCACTTTTCCACACAATATGAATATATATGTAAGTGCAGTGTAACAGTATTTGTGGTGCCAGACTAGGATAGGGTAGTTATAGCAATATGGATATTATCTTAAATGCATTTTTCTTAAACACCTAATCTTCCAGGGCATTATAAATTACACCTGGGCCTTTGTTTTCTCTGTTCACCGCTTCCAAAAGTCCCGGAAGCATAATGCAAGTCAGGGGAGTTTTCCAAACATCAACTTCAAAACTGATCTCAGTCTTTCAACTGAGATCAGCTTAAGTTATGCAATCAGTCACAAGCAGCCAGGGACAGCTAAGGAGGAACTAGAGCTTTGGCTATTCCAGATCACATGCTTCAAACCAACCCGATCTGCTTTCAGGATGCCTTGTGTGTCTAAATCTTCAGGACTTTAGAAACAAGTGAGGGAGCTTTATGACCACTTTACATAAAATAATACTTTGCTGGACACAGGAACAAGCGTTTCTTTCAACAGCACAAGCTTTCTCCCTATTTTGTAACAAAGATCGGGTTACCAATCCAGCGGAAGTTTTCATTAACGAGGAATGGAATACAATGGAACATAAAAAACCTACTCAGTAGTTACAACACATTCCTACCGTGCAGATGGCTTGTGTTAGATGCTTGCATCCCTGACGATGATCATTATTCACTGCATCAGATCTTTGAAAGAAGAAGAGATCAAGCGAAGTGAAGACAGGAATTTATTTAAATGGCTTTTCAGAAATTTAAACACAGAACTTACTGTCTCCGATACCAGGAAAGCACTCCGTGTTCTAGAACTACCCAGTAGAGTTTCCAACCAAAAAATCGTGAGTTCTAAAAGGGGGAAAAAAATGGCCAGGTAAGCTTAACAGAACTAGTACACATAGCTCAGTGTGAGCTGCAGCATTGAGCTCTGGATGGTAGAAGCCTGAGGCAAGAGACTGTAAGTGGCAGTGACCCTTTGCTTAGCCTAGGGCACAGGGACTTGTGGTATCAGGAGCTGAGGACTCAGCAGGAAGACCCTAGACTTTTAGATTGCAAGGGCAGAAAAACCCTGGGGTTCCTTCATTTGGGTACCTCCCCAGAGGCACCAGCTCAAGCTGCTATCTTGTTATTGCACAGTGATTAAAGTAAGGATCCAGACATCTGAGACTCAGCTGTGGGAAATCAAGGGTTGAGCTGGTAAGGAAACCTTGTCTGAGCATGGTGAGTTTAGGGAGCCAAGTTGGGCACCCATTGACTCACTGGAGCCACCAACTGCAAAGGAGCTTCGGTCCCAGCAGTTAAGTCTCTGGTCACTCTGGAAGAAGTGTGATGGACAGAGTGACTCCTGCATGGTCAGGCAGAGAAGCTTCCTTAACACTTAAAACTAGCAAATATTGCAAAAACCTTTTAGGTTCTGCATATCCTGACGATCACAGCAACCTAAGAGTATTTTACAATTGCAGCACTACTCTTGTTTTTGGAACTACCTAAAGATAAAAGTTGACCCTGCTATTCAGTAAGAACTGAAATATTAAAATGTTGCATTTTTTAATATTACAGGAATTGTTGGTCACCACACAATTCTATGAGAAACAAGACACATTGAGATATCCAACTACAACATTTGATCCTTCTCAAGCTTTAGTACATAGTTCTCGTTTAAGAACAGTTCCTTATATTACAATTGTGTTACAGGAAAATTCTCAATGAAGAAAACTTGAAAGACATTATTAAGCAACATAATTAAGCATTCATGTAGACCTTAGACTAACTTGAGTAACACAGCAAAACAAGCTTTGAACTTTTTGAATACGATCTTCCCACTAAGTTTTAAAATTTTCTGAAGATGCTGGCAAAATATTAGTCACAGTTTCTTAAAGACAATGTATCAGTCACAGATTATCAAACTAATCTATTTAGGAAAGAAAAAACATTTTTCCCACCACAAAGACAAGGAAAAAAGCCTTATCACACTGAAGTTTTGCCACAAAAATTACCAGGAAATAGACATTTTAGTGACTGAGGTTAAGATCAGAGTACCATGAATCTAGTAGCCAGCCCATCTATACATATTAGACTAAATTGCTATTAAGTACTATTTTAAAATTCCTTCATTCATCAGTTATCATTGAAATATAGAAAAAGGACATACTAACATACTTTGAATTCTTACAAGTTATTTTAGAAAAGGAATTAAGCCATACCTTCCATAGGAGACCTTCATATCGTCTCAGGGGTTTGTTGATAACCTGCACAGAAATTAAAGCTCATGTAGGAACAGCTTCAACTAGAGAGCCTTGGCATTTAAAATTGATACAAAAGTTCCTACCTTTCCAGTTTTACCTGCCAGTATCAGTTTCATTTCTGCACCTTGGGCTAGATCAAGGGGCGTCTGATCTGTTTAGTAACAAGACAAGGCATGAGAATTTGATGCAAATAATGATGTACTTTAAAATAATCTGATACTCTTTACCCATCAGTTTGGCCTCCAAGCATCTACACTTACCTGGAATTGGAGAACATCAACTCCTCAGGGGCAGAAGACTAAAAAAGGTATTGAACTTTAAGGCACTGCACTGCTTGTCAGAGTTCTACTAACTGCAGAGAGCCTGAGCCCTCTGCCCTTACTGATTTGAATTTATTTTTAGCTTCCAGCTATAAAAAACAGTTTAGGACACTCATAAAAACCAAGACAGAGGTATCTTTAAACAGAAGACAAGAACCGAGTTTGCATAAATAACATCTGCATCAAGTTTTCTCATTTTTGGCTTCATTAGAAATCTTCTTCTGAGGAGTCACTTTGTGTCAGCCACATTTTCAATCTTGCTTTTTTTTGTTACCTGTGTTCAATGTTTAGCATCAAGTAAACAAAAGCCAGGCACATTTCACTGTTAAGACAGTCAGTAAATTTTCCAGAAATGGGTAAGCTTGAGGAATAATAGCACATACAATAAGTATTTTGCTACTGTTCCTGAGTCTCTTGCAATTTAGTCACTGTTGGCCTCCCATTATTAGTGGCACAAAGCTGGTAAGGCACTGTAGGATTTTCCCTGAACACTGCATAACAAAGTAACACAGCTTAAAGAAGACGTTGAATTTGTGTCTCCACTTAACATTTACCATACTTTTCATCTGGTACTCACCATTTTTGTTTTTTATTTTAGGATCTGCCCCATTTTTTAGAAGTTTCAATGCACAGTGCTTATGAGCACGGTATGCTGCACAGTGCAAGGGTGTGTTCCCCATCTGATCTGTACAGTTGATATCAGGTGGCTTGCGCTTGTTTAACTGAAAAAAAAACAAAGTTCTGCTTATTTAAGAGTTTTCCCCCCTCCTCAGATGCCATATTCTCTCTTTTGAAAATGAGTTGTTCCTAACTAGGACCCTTCAGTGTAGATCTGGTAACAAAGTGTATTTAGCAAGTGTTATGACAAGGGCAAGGACTGCAACAATCAAGACATTCAGCTAGAGTAAGGAACTTCAGTGTTTTGCTATATCCCTTTCACCTCTGCTGCACAATATGGACACCTTTTTCTGCTCAAGTGCACAGTGCCAGGGGAAGTTGCCCAGTATTGCAGTTTAGTCATTTATATGCTAGAATGGCCCTGCCCAGTTCTACTGTCAAAAATCTGTTGCTCTTCATAGAAGACTCCCAGGCACAGTGCAGAAGTTAGCATAGGCCAGTGCTAAATAAAAAAAAAATTGTGCAGCTACCCTGTTTCAGAGAGTAAGAACTTGGTACTGAAGGGTGGCAGACCTGCCAGTCTCAATGTCAGATATCCTAGGCCACTTAGAGCTCCTAGTATAGGTAATCCGTTATACAAACAATTTTGCTGCATTCTTAAGTCTATTAAGATAAAAGTAACCAGGAAAACAAACAAACAAACAATACAAACTAAGTGCTACTTGCACATAATACAAATGTTTTGAGAAATTGACCCCTTCAAAGAGAAGAATCATTAAGCATGACAGTGCTAACTACCCTAAAACACCACTACACTTCCACTCAAATACGTGGCTACTGGATGCGTCCATGGGGGTTGGACTGAATGATCTGTAGAGGTCCCTTCCAGCCCAACCATTTCATGCACTATCAGCCACTTAAGCTCACAAGCCACAAGATGGGAGTGCCTTCATAGAAAGGCTAAGGTACTGATAAGCAGCCTTAGGAAACCAGAGTTACAAGGGCATGACAACAATTTTTGACAAACTCAATATAAGTGCTGACATTAGGCATATGCTACCTTAGAAAAATTACTCTATAATAGAATTCCCATGGCAACAATTTAACATCACTTGTATGTACTTCAGAAATAGTCCTACAAGAGATAAACTACTGTAGCTGTTGTTTACAGATAAATTGGTAAGAGAACCAAAGTCAAAAAGAGGGAGTGCATGGAAGTATACCCTCATTAACACTGTGGTCAAAAACTTGCCTTCCTGAGGACTCCTAAGCTTTAGCTCTTTCCAACCAGCTGTTTTACATTTACTTTCTCTTCTGACTTCTTGCCTCCATACCTTTTAAACCACCTGCCTGTGCTTTCAGCACCTTATGCCGTGTTACAAGGGAGAATTTGGAAGAAAGCTTCATGCATCAAGTCATTGAGATAAAAATCTCTCTAGTCACTTCAGGAAATGCACAGTACATTTTTGAGAGCTCACAGGAAGAACACACTGGCTTTGGCTCAAGTAGACAAAAGAGCCTGAGTTAAGATTCAGCTGCTGAAGATCTAACTTCTAGTAAATAGCACATTCTGATGTTAGGTGTCACAGTAAAACTAGATGTAAGCAGCTAAAGTTTCATGAGCATAATAGTCTGCTAGTATAAAAATTTAAGTAGCAGCAGAAAGGCCTGAACAATCAGTAGGCAAAGTATGGGGAATTCTGGAGTTAAGTTCTGAAGAGCTACACAAATTCTGCACAGATGTATGAACCTAAGGGTAGGAAAGTCAAAGGGGTTTACACCATAGAGTTCTAAGTGTATTCCAAGGAACGCCTGTTAAGAATTGACTTAAAACTGACTCCAGGTCAAAAATGTGACAATATTTTTAAGTTTTAGAAGTCAATATACAGCTGTCTTCACATGTACAGAGCTCAAAGATAACAAATATAAAAAGAAAAGAAAATCACTTAGAAATTAAAATGTTCACAGTGAGAATTACATGCTCATGCATAGTTACATGCCAAATGAGAGAAAGCAGAGTTCTTTAATGACAAATTTCTATAAGGAGCCACTTTTTTCCTGATTCTTTTTTTCACATCAGCCTAAAGATTAGTCAGCAGACATTTAACAAGTATTAAAATTATCAGAATCAAGAACAGATCACTTATGTCAGTGTATTAATTACAATTAGTACAATTGTTCAGTGTATTAATGCACTATTTTTCCACACCTTAGGTGCTGTGGACAGCTCTGGTTCTTTGTCCCTTTCAAAGAGGACAGCACAAAAACTCCAAATAAGAATTGCAAGGATGACCAAAGATTTAATAAGAGTTTCCATGCAAGGAGTTAGAAAGACAAATGTTCTTCAGGCTATAAGAAAAAAGTTAGAAGGGGGAAGTAAATTGTGAACAGGTGTTCACTTCTGGTTTCTAGGTGTAAAAATAAAGAATATGTCAATATACAAATCTCTCATTTGTGAATTTTGATACCTGAAAAGGCATTATTAAAGGTGCTAAGTACTGTTCCATACTGCATGTCTTACTTCCAAGGACACTCTTCAGGACTCTCAAAAACTTGAGTTCAAGCATTGGGACTCTGCTCCAAAACCCAGCTGGATTTGGTCCTGAGCAATCTGCTACAGTTCATTCTGCTCTGCAAACAGGAGCTGGACTAGATCACCAGAGATCTAGAGGCACCCTCCAGTCTTTCTGTGATCTGCTTCTGCCACAGCCTTACCATGCCACCACCCTGTTCATCCGGGATTACTACAAGTGTGTGCACACACACATATACAGTTTTCAATTTCTGCTCAGCATGAAACTGTGCTGTGCAGACAACTGTCCAATAGAAACTACACTGGATGCTAAATGACAAAGAACTTGCCTTCAAGACTAGACAGGCAACACCGTGGTGAAAATCTAGGCATCCATGACACTAAGGTATGCACAATAAAATAATAAGCTTTTCTCAGTAGACCATGAACCATTACACTGCTGTTTACAACTAACTAGTTAATTCTTTCTAAAGGATTTAAAAACACGAAAGAAGTTTCAAACAGTTGATTTTGCAACCTCCAACAAAGAAGAAAATCCTTGAGAGATCAGCACCTTATCAATATAACATGGGGCACAGCACTAATATTCCAAATAACAGCCTTTGAAATGCACAGCACAGTTGTATTTTGTAACATTGGCACTATGGATTGAATCACTTGACTTGAATTCTTACCAAGGCAGTCAGTTTCCCTGTTTCCCCCTCTCTTGCTGCTCCTAAGAGGAGTTCTTCCAGTTTCCTTTCTTGCGTCCTTTCCACTGCTATTAAAAAAAAATAAATAAAAATAAGGTCAGTCTCAGTAAAGTACATATGAAGTATAGCATTTAAAAAACTACAGCAAAACAAGCCTAGAGAAGCAAGAGTTTCCAGTATTATTTATTTGGGACAGGTATAAATAGAATATTTACTCAGGAAAGTCTGTGTCAGCACAAAAATATGTTCAAAGCACATAAAATTTGACAAGATGTACAGGTTTGTATACACATATATTATTTTTTCAACACTTGAAACCAAGCTCACTCCCTGCAGAAGGAAAAATGGAAACTATACAACACCCTCATCTCAGATCTTCCCTATGTTCTTTTCAACTTCTCTTCTTATCATCCTACCAATTTTTTTTTCTTCTCTAATGATTGAGCAGATGAGCAGTGGAAATGAGTTATTTGTGGATTTGCATGTAGAATCAGAAGAGAGATCACTTCTTACATGCAGTCTGTGGTAGTGGACCCAGAATCCATCAGTATTTAAGAGTATTACATAGTAATACCAGGAAACAACAGTTTTTGAACTCTCCAAAACTATAATCAGTAAACTAGATTAGTATTTGGATACCATCTGCCTCATCTCTGACACCTGTGAAACCACGGAAGAAACAAGGGGAAAGGTTTGTATTTTTTATAACTTTTGGCACAATGTCTAAGACTACAATAGTAGTCCTAAACCTGATCTATAACTGGGTCACCTTTGCAAACTGTTCAGAATTTTGCTCTCTAATGATTTGGTTGACACAAAGCCACTTACTGTTCTTGACTTGAGTTTTGTCTCTTCCAGTGAGCCAAGGCTTTGCCTGCCCATGTACCACTCAAAGCTGTAGCAAGGAGGACTGAAATAGTTACCTGAATAATGCTGTTTGTATTAATACTTAACTCTCAAGTCACAAAAACCCCACTTGCCAGTAGTGCTGACAAGAACCAAAATCTATGACTATTTTCTTTCTAATAACCAAATCTAAAAAGAAAATTCAACTGAGCTTCTATAGCTTGCAGGGAGAAAAAAAGCAGTTTTTAGAATGCATACATGTTTAAAAACACCCAAAACAAACTTTGACCTATTAAAGTTACCTTCCAACATATTCCTTATGTCTTTGTCATGAGTAACTTCTTTTGCAGTCTCTCCACTGCCATTAACAATAGAAGGATCAGCATTATGCTGCAAGAGTAACATCACCACCTCCTGAAAAACAATTTGAAAAACATTGCTTATCTGTCTGTGTAACTTCAGGCCACAATCAAGCTTTCCAGTTTTTGACATCCTGTAAGATGAACTTTGTAACCAACGGCTTCTCATCACTGCTGGTTTCTTATGAAAACAGGAAGGGATGTTTTAGAGAGATTGAAGAGTGAGACTGACTGCAACCTTTTCTCTCCCATCAGTCAAGCTGAAGGAATCAAGAGGAGGTACAGCTGAACAGACTGACTGAAAAGCTGGTGTGCCTGGTTTGAATGCTGAATTTGACAGATAAAAATTGTACAAGTGGCTCTTTTGACAAGACAGTAAATAGTCACTCCTGAAGGGCCAAGATGTTACCCATGTTACACTCAGAGGTAGTAATAGTTTTGGAATGATGGTGGTGGGGGGGCGGGGTGGAAAATCAAACTAGTGTTGCATTACACAGGCCTATAAAAAGCTCTTTAGTTCTAACTGACTATGAAGAAATAGCACTTCCAGATACCAAATGGGCCTGTGTCCCCTAATTTAAGAGATTTCTTTCCCCTCCAGAAGCTACTAAGATTAAAATAATGTGGTGTTTCTCTGCGGTTTTTTTTTGGACAGACTTATACAAGCTAGGCAATGTGCCTAATCCTTCTGAACACACTGTACCAAAACAGACAATAAGTCATTTTTAGACACTGTAAAAACATCTTTTTGAAGTGATCTTATTGCTAGCACTTTCTTAATAATTCTACAAGTTAGGCTTAAAAAAGCCACCATACTTTACCTTACGCCCTGTGAAAGCTGCACGATGGAGTGGAGTGTCCCCCATGTCATTCAGCACATTCACATCTGCACCAGCCTAAACAGCAAGACCAAAAGACATCTGAATGTCCTTCCAACAAAAACTACACAGCTATTCCCTCTGACTGAGGGGGAGACAGGACACTTATGCAGACCGTGTGGCAGATGAGAACTGTAACACAATTATACTGGAAACAAGGATGAAGTATCTAAGATTCATAGCCAACATTCTCTCAATTGCTTCAAAAAAGAAAAGACCCCTGCTTTCCACGCACACTTTTAAGAAGAGGATATATGGAAAGTAAATTTAATACAAGGGGTGGAGGCCACTGGGTTTGCTTTTGTTTGGCTTGGGTTCTTTGGGGTTTTGTAGATCTTCCCATTGAATGTCTCTTCCTATTGTCAGACACTTTCTCCATCTCATACCTTTTTTCTGAAAGGAGGAGTGTTTGCCACACTGCTCCAAGGCACTCTACCAAGAAACCCTATCCTTCTTTCATTAAGTATTTCTTCTACACCACTCTACCTAACCTCTCAAAGGGTCAAAGAGAGGGCAGGGCATACTTAACTTCATCACATATGTTTAGATCACATGATTTAGCCAGGTCACTGCTGCCTGCCTAAAGTTAACTGATGAACCTGACTAGTTCCAGAGCAGCTCTGTTTCTGATAATGCCTCCTTCGCTTGCTCTTTGCACAAGTACACAGACACACTTATACGTGCCTAGCTTTCAGAAGTGCACAGCCTCACTTACTTCTCACCTTGTTCTTTAAATAATACCCTTTTAAGAGCCCTATCAAAGGAACTAAAAGTACAAAGTCGCATACACTCTTCCAACTCTTGAAAATGGGTGCTTGATAAATGCATTAACTGATAAAACTTTACCTTTTGCTTTAAGTAGCCCACTTGAATTGAAAATGGCATTATTTACTGAGCAAGTGTGTAGGCTAGAGAAGAATTTCTCAAAGAAATCTCAAATTTGTTTCCTCTTTTAAAGTCTGGATTATGCTGGCAGCTTTTATTCTTAATGAAATTGAAGTTTAGATTAGCTTTGCACTTGAGCCTGTTTATCACACTCCTGCCATCCAGCAAAATCTTTCAAATGTGAAAGAAGGTCTTATATAATTAAGGTTGAAGCTACCCTGAGAGCAAATACAAAAAAAAAAAAAAAAAATCGGTCAGAAACCACATACTGCATCTGCAGTTGTTATGCAAATAAAATACATCAGCTTTGATAACAGAAGTCTGTCGTTTCAAAATTCATCACTCATTATTTCAAAGATATTCAAAAGAAATGAGTCAAACTATGTTAGCCTGTGCCTGAAAGAAACACATACAAGCTACTTCACACAAAATGCTGTGCACGCTTCTATGCACAATATAGAATTAGATAACACAGTTTTTTTGCATTTGAGACATCTTAGCCTTTTCTAAAGCTCAGTAATTGAAGCTGCCTAAACTTAAGTACTTTATGTACTACAGTAAACCAATCAAACTGTTGAAGTAATTGCATTGCTAGTATCACATGCTGGCTTATTATACACAGATACCCACTAAGCTTCAAAAAACCTGAGCTTTCATGGGTGCATACCTATATATTGCATGTCTTTAATTCCTACAGACAGTTACACTCTAAGAGAAAACCACCTAACTACCAATAATTGTAAAAACTGCTCAGAGTAAAGGCTGTATGCTACTGTATAGACTTACACTGTCACTATTTTGGGTCCTTCTGAACCAGGCCTATCTTAATGTCACAGCAATCAGTTACGTCTATGTTACATGTACACAAACTGTAGGAGTGCCTCTGCCTCTCTGCAAAGCCTCCTTTCTTCTGTTACAAAAATCTGAACAAATACTGACTGCTTCTAGCCTTACACAGAGAGCAAAATAGATATATACCTTCAGCAAATCCTCTACCACAACAGCATGTCCAAAGTAGCAAGCAAGGTGAAGAGGTGTCCAACCCATATTAGACTTACTTCTGCCTAAAAGACAAAACAGGTGAATTAAGTTCTGATCATACAGTATAAAAGAGATATTGTTGTATGTTTGAAGGTTGCCACGGATGACCATTCTTCACAGTAGCAGAGGAACCAAGAGGCTGGAAGCACCAATACTATATATTATTTAAATTACTAAATCAGAAGGCAGTTTGAGAAAGGTGGATTCCAATCTAAAAAAAAAAACCAAAAACAAAACACCAAAACAAACTAACAAACCCAACAAAATCAACTACAAAAACCCCCACAACCTTTTGAAAGGGAAGTCATGTCGCCTGACTGAGAATAAAACTTTTCTTTGCATGTAACACCTCTCATTACTAGCAAGAAGCTTCACTTAGTTTCATTCTTCATTCACCATGAAAATGGCATATGCAAGCACATTTTTCTCTTGTTTATCAAAAAACTCTTTGGTTTACACAATTTCATTTTCTTCACACAAATCTTTCAAAGGATTCAAAATAAAATAGGTGGAATGATCTAATGTTGAGGCTTTTTGTCATCAGTGTTTTTGTTGCCTTGTGCTTTAGTCAGTTTTAATAAAGACAGCCTCACTAAGTAATGTGCTTTGAAATCTTTAGGCACAGAAGAATTCATGTATCATCTACAGCTCTAAGTTGCAGAATGATAAAGCACAGAGAGGAAGCAGGCACAGAAATGGCCATGCAAAGGAAAATATGATTTATGCTTTAAAGAGCATTTAAAATATGACCTGGAGGACTGGCTGTATGAATTCAACAATTCTCTTACAATCATTTATTTAGAAGCAAGATATTAAAGCATTAAAGATTACTAAAGTTAACAACTCTCTTTACTTTCCA
Source organism: Sturnus vulgaris (assembly GCF_052056855.1). Lineage (NCBI taxonomy): Eukaryota > Metazoa > Chordata > Aves > Passeriformes > Sturnidae > Sturnus > Sturnus vulgaris. The sequence continues at coordinate 110,472,836 of NC_142243.1, forward strand.
ACTGTAACACTCAACTGTATTAAGCAAAGGCAACCTGTGCTTTGTTTTTACCAAGCAGCACACTCACAGCATTACAGTGTCACCTAAAACCTATCATTTTTTACTTGGAAGAAAAACAAAAATAAGGCAGTAGAAATTGTTTTGAAATCACTGCCACCATTAAGCTTTTCCCTGTCATATAAACTCAAGTACTGAGGTATAGAACATGCAAAACATAAGTTTGCCCTGAGGAAACAAGCCACAAGCAGAAGGAAAATAAACTGTTCATCTTAAAAGTTCATCATCTTTTCTGCTCTCATATTAAAAATTAACATTAGAATGTGGTTCAGAGCTGAAATATTTTCCCATTTCTTATGTTTCCAGCTATTATTGACAATTTATTTTGTAATTTGACTCTTTCTTCTTAACTCCTGTGGTTCCCAACCCCAGATTTATATCCTTCCCTTATTACAGTCTGCCTTACAACAGAGCTCTTACTTGTGTCATTGATGGGCCAAAGTATGACAGAAGATAAACACTGTGGATCACTAACTCTGGGGCTATTTATGCTGGATAACATACTAAAGGGACTACACTCATCCCTCAGTCCAGTAGGGAATAAGGTTCATTCTAAGAATACAAAAGAGATCTGAGCTGCACTGAATTCATACAATTAGCCCAGAACAGTCATTAGTTAACAGCACTGACAAGACAGTGTTGCTGCCAAGTAATTCAGTAATGAAAAAAAAATAACCAGGAACCTGTCCAGATTTGCAGTCCTTACTGTATAAAGTAAGAACAGGTCCTTGCTCTGATCCACTCTGAATGTTTTCATTTCTGATGTTAACTGACCATTTATTTCTCAAGCTTTTGAGGTGTTACTTCTCTTGAAAGTGACCACAAGTGTTTCTACTTTTTTATTATTATTTTAAACCATGACACCATTACACTAGGGAGAATGCAAGGATAGGAAAGGAGAAATAATGTAATTGCAACAAAAAACCATAATTCCTCTCCCTCTTACACACAGCTCTTTGCTTTAATGCTAGTTAACTCCAAGTCTCAAGTGTTACCATTTGTTTAGAGAATGGAGACAAGGTATGCAGTCATTTTCCAGCTGTAGGCTGCTAGGCCACTGTGCAGTCATTCAGGTGTGTATTTTGCAATAACACACTACTGACCATTAACCTTACCGTACAGAGGTTTTACTTTCTAAATTCCTAGATATGCTATTTTCTTGCATTTAAGAAGAATGGGCCAACAAGAGATGGCCTTAGAAAGCATCATTATTTTGGATGAAACCTGGGTTTGGTACTTTTTAATTCAGATTCCTTCTTTCCAAACCAGTGAACTGAGGAACCCAAAAAGAAAAATTCAGATCATTTGGCTGGATTTCTCTCAAGCAAATCCTGCTTATCTGCAAGCACTGCCTGGGTAGAATACAGTCACAACACAGCAAGTACAGGAAGCCTGAATTTATTTTCTCTTCCTTCACTTTGGTTGAAATTGTGATGTTTTAGGATCACTGTTGTCAGACTTGACACTTAAGAATATATAGCACACAGTCTCAGATGTAGCTCTCCTCTGAAAAGACAAGATGTGAAAGATAGGCTTTGACATCCAGGCACATCAACTTGCCAGACTTATGGCTACCAAGGCACACCCTGCAGGAAGTTGACACCACCTCCAGTACAGCCTCCCACCTGCTACAGAAGCACTTTATTGCAAACCAAGTGGCACTGCTGTATCAGATGCAAATCCTGAAGGAACTGTAACGGCACTGAAGACATTCCCCATACCCTGACTTTCTAGGGACATCTATTATCCAAGATAATGACAGAAGCACAAGAGGCTGTCAGGAAGAGAAGGAAGATTAAGGGTTGCAAAAAGACTGTTGCAGTACACAGTGTGTACTTCAGTTAATCATCAGGTTGTTATGCAATTACTATCTGGTGGTACCCAACAGATCAGAACTTGTAGCAAGACATCGTGGTTTGGCTAGTGAAGAGGCAGAATGGCAGGGCCAGTTATACAGCAGAGGCTGAATTTGTCTCAGACTGTTTCCAACTGAACACTCTATGGGAACAAAGTGAAACAAGTTAGTCTCTGAAAAGTGACAGCAGAAGAACAGCAGATTTAACTCTGAAGTTTCACACAACTAGAGCAGTTCCCCCAGATAACACTAATTACACTTCCGTGTCCTCTGACATTTAGAAGAATTGAAACTTCAAAAGCAGATATTTCACAGTGAACAAAATTCATATTTGGAACTAGTTTAGGTTAAATATAATATCACAGGCACATGCTCTCTTAGCTTCCTAGATGTCCCATTAGTAAGTAAGTATTAACTAGATGGCATGTACTGCTAAACTAGAAAAACAACTAAGCACTATCTTTCATTTCCTTACCCGAGTCTCTTCTATGCTGCAGACTTTCTGACCAGAGACCCATTTGCTTGATATAATAGATGGCAGATTATGCCATTTCATTATGTTTTCTTGACTTCAGCTTATGTGTAAGAACACATCAGAGACACTCTGAAATCTCTTATAAGCACAGGAGACTTCAGGAACTCATTTATGGGCACTGTTGCACAAATCTTAAGGTACTTTTATTCCACTTGTTTAGGCACTACAAGTCTTGAATATTTACCAAGGTTATACTTCTGAGGGTAGAGGACTTTAGCTTCATCAAGGTATGTTTGGTTCCCCTTTAAATTATGAATTAGCTCCCCAAAGATGAAGCAGCAAGGCCTTGGGTTTCACAACTTCTTTTTCTGAGCTGAGTACATTAACCATTGAGAAAACACAAACACGGCTGAGTAGTCAAACAAAATGGTAAGTAAGCTGATGATTAAGAATGAGACTTGGGAAAGGGATAGAGTTTGTTCAGGTAACAGGAATCCCCGCCCTCTAGGGCAAGGTGCTCCCTTCTGTGATGGTTGAGAGGAAGCACAGTTGATCTCTCTCCTCTCTCTCTGTAGCACTTTCTTTTCAGTGCTGCTAAACAGTTAAATGCTGAACAATAGGATACCAGCCTGGGTAGAAACAGTGGGATTCACATCCACATCTTGGAAGCAACCAGAAACATACTCATGTAAATAAAGTGAAATATAGAGATACTAAATTAACAAAGAACTAAGGTGGTCTGCAATCACTAGCAAGCTTGCAAATCTAGTCCCAGTTTGAAGTTTTATGCACAGCAAGCAAGTTGCTGAGCCACACCTGTGTTAGCTGCACAAGAGAAAAACTTCAGTGATGGCCAAAGACCCAGACAAAGAGAAGTCTTAGTTTCTTTTCCCAAGTAACCTAGTATTCTGCTAGGAGTAAGAAGTATACGTTTGTCCCAAACCTTTTTGCAAGTGGCAGGAAATGTAAAGCTTATACTGTATGATAACAAAATAATATGGGCCTAAAAATACCCCTAAAATAAAAAACCCTTATGCTGAGCAGAGCACAAATGACTGACCTGATCTAATCTTCTCTGCAACTCCGATCAAAGCTATTTACTTCCCTGAACAATCCCTGGGCACCACAATCTGTTTTGTTCAGTATTCTAAAGCTTCAAAGTTGGCATAAGCATGAACACAGGCAAAAAGAGGTACTGATTCTTTGTCTCTTTGACACTTCTAGTGTCTGTGAATTACACTGTTTTTCTGTACATTGCAACAATCCATATTCTTTTATTATCTCTCTCCTGTGCAAATATGCCCTTAAGTCACAGTGTAAAAGCTGTTTAAGTGGGTTTTTTATTACTTTACTGAGCACTCCAAAGAAAGCAAGATTATACTATCACTATCAGTTTCACTACATGTGACTTCAACAAGATTACAAACATTTGAGGAAGGCTACTAACCTTTACAGTTGATATCAAAGCTTATTTCTCCTTTTTCCAAGGTATCCAACAGCTGTTTAACTTCTGCAGCATTTCCATTTCTAGCATCATGGAGAAGCTGCTGCTCTGCTTCTGTAGTCATCTCTAACAAAAGGATACAAAAGAAGAGATTTTTGTAATCGGTTATGCTGTTGTAAGCTATGGCTTAAAATTACGTCACTTTTCGCTGTTATTTAATACTAACCCTGGTATGAGAAAGATAACTATTCTCTCTGTGGAACACACTTAATGTGCAAGCTGTTGCAGCAGTCCAGCACTCAGGCTACTAAGAAGCATTAAAATTCCTCATACAAAGCAGTTAAATAACCAAATACCCCTGTTTTCTTCCTTCTCTGTTTTCTAGGTTCTAAGGGTGGCTTGGGAGCTGAAACTCTACGCCACAAACAAGGCAAGCTTTGCTACAAGCATAACCAGTAAGCATTTACTTTTTCCTCACAAGGCTTTCACCCTTATCCCTCAAGGTTTCCAAAGGCAACAGGAATGAAAAAAAAGAAACTAACTATGTGCATCCATTAACCCAAGTATTACCCGAGAATTAATTGACATTTATTTTGGCTGCCAACCTTGGGGAACAGAATGTCTTTGCATGGCAATGTCAGATACCCATCAGTGATTAGTACTATCATCTCTTGAGCCTGGGTATCTGAAGCTCCGCAGTCTCAACTTGAAGGGCAATCAGGCACTCAAACAACTTTGTAGATTTGACTTTAAGAAACACAACAGTACAATATAAGGAAGTTAACACACCCGTAAAAGATCACTAATTAATTCTAATCCTACCACTATTCTTGAACTGCAAAGGGGGAAAAAAAGGCTTTTACATCTTTCAGAGACGGGAGAAAACAAAACCTTTTAACACAACTGTTTTACAGCTCTCTACCAGATGGGGAGCCTTAGACCTTTGGGCAAGCAATACTGCTACTTACCAGGTCTGTTGAAGAATACAGTTAATAAGTGATGCCTTAACCAATCTTTTTCCACACTGAAATCACAATCTGAAGTTGGTTTGCCTTTTTTTTTTTTTTTAATGCTATTACAACAACTACCAACTGTATGAAGTGCAACAAGCACAAGTGCTGGACTGCATCTGGGACAGGGCAACCCTGGATGTGTGTACGGACTAGTGAGCGAGATGCTGGAGAGTAGCATTGCAGAAAGGGACCTGGGGGTGGGTCCTGGTCGATGGCAAGCTGAACACGAGTCAGAAGTGCCCTGGCAGCCAGGAGGGCCAGCCATGTCCTGGGGGCATTGCCAGCCGGGCAAAAGGGAGGGGATTGTCCTGCTCTGCTCTGCACTGGAGTAGCCCCACCTTGAGTCCTGGGTGCAGCTTTGGGAACCACAATACAAAAAAGGCATTAAGCTATTAGAGTGTCCAAAGGAGAGCAATGAAGATGCTGAAATATCTGTAAGGGAAGCTTTATGAAGGGAGGCTGAGGTCATTTGGTTTGCTCAGCCTGGAGGAGACCAAAGGGAGACGTTGCAGTCTTCCACATTCTTATGGGGGAAAGCAGAGGGGCAGGTACCAATCTCTTCACTCCTGTGACCAGTGACAGACTTCAGGAAAAAGCATGAAGCTGAGTCAGGGGAGATTTAGATTGGGCATCAAGAGAACATTTTTCACCCAGAGGGTGGTTGAGCATTGGAACAGGCTCTCCAGAAAAGTCGACACAGCACCAAACCTGACAGAGTTCAAGAAGTGTTTGGACAATGCTCTCACGCACATGGTGTGACTCATGGGGCATCCTGCATAGCACCAGGACCTGGACTTGATGATCCTGAAGGGTATCCTTCAACTCAGCTTATTCTATGATTCAAGTAGACCTAGATACAGCATTGCCCTATTTAAATACACTGCTTTCATTTGGTGTCAAGAAACAATGTTAAAGACAGCTTCAAAAGACTGTGCTGCTACAGACAATTTATTGCTGTTGATACAACATGAAAACCAGAAACTCTGTCCAAATTTAGTGTCTCCAGTTTAGTATGTTCACCTGACACGCTAGGTTTACCAGGTTCTGCAGTCAGTTTATGATTACTGGCCCCACAGAATTAGCTTTCCTGTCCTAGCAGAGGTTTTGATTGGTCCCACAAACTGTTTAAACTCTGCTGTTCTGGACAGGCAGCTTGATTGCACCACACACAGTCACAGCTTAAATAGATGCAGGGAGGTCTTCAACTATGGTAAGATAAGAAGCCACTCAGCAAGAAAAGAGACAGTGAGAACACTGAGTAAGGAACAAAAAGCCTGTAACAGTGGCAGATCCTGCAATATTCAAGACTGAGGCAGAAATTAGAACAGGACAGACTGCCAAAGAGCTAACAATACAGCAGAGAGAAGTTTCCCTACCTTTTCCTCAATCAGCAAAGGCAGAATCTGTTTTCAAATAATTTGACTAAGCAAGCCCTTTCTAGCATATTTCAGAAGAACAGACTAGATCAGTCATCTGCAATCTACCACAGACATAGGATACAAATGCCTTCTCCAGAAGCAGTTAGTCAGCACTTTTGCTCTTGCATACTTTTCAGTTCTACCAGAAAACAAAACAGTACTAGTTCTTCTAGCAGTCTTTCAAGCCCTGAAGCGACTTTCTCCTTTAAATAGGGGTCTATCCACTTGTGGAGGCAACACAGCACAGTTTATTGTTACTGGGGCAGGTATAATTTTCCCCAGTGAATCAGTTCTAGCAGTGTCTAGAGAATGATCAAAACCATGTATGTTAATGTATTATCAGCCTGTAATACTATCTCTGAAGCTGAGTGATACAGTTCCAGTGGGACACAGAATGCAGCACTGAGAATCACGAAGACCAAAGATAACAGGACAGTCAGACTCATTTTGCTGGCTTAGCCACGACGGGAGGGGAAGAAAAAAAGCAAAGCTCATCGTTCATTTTCACCCTCTCCTACACAGTATTGCTTTAGCCATGTCTCAGATGAGAAACACACTCCTATCATTACCCTGTATCATTTGTCAACATCCCACATACTTAGCAGGTACGAATAGCAATGCACTTTCAACGCATTAAGAACCGGCTGTTTCCATTCGATATTGATGAGAAGAAAGAAAAGACTTTGGGAAAGAAACCAAGATGCTGATTCAAAGAAACAACTCTTGTATGCAGCAAGGCCTGCTATGTACATGAGCAGAATCTTAAACAGCTCAAGACACATAGAAAGTTCAATCACTATATAAAATTACATAGTTTTTCTACCACCGAATAGCTGTAAGGTTAAAATCACTTATTTGTTTGTACTCTTACAGCATACATTAGCAATAGAGTAACATGCATAGTAACGTGTCCCCAAAGATCTTGCTGCTCAGGCCAAGCCTCCAATTTCAAATATACTGTGTAAGCCTGAAGCATGCAATGATGCAGAAGAATTACTGTCTGGCTACTAATCATAGAAGAATCACTCATGTAAAAGTGTTTCTACAATTGGGGCAGATAAGCGAATCTGCATGCAGTTACCCATTAGACAAATGATAAAGAACATATAGTTTCAGCTAATGAGCTAAATGACATGCCTAAATAAAGCTGGAGGCAAACAGACTCTTTTATACTCTTGTAAATACTGTTTTAAGCAATAGGATTTGCTCTATAATGAAGATGAGAAACCATCAACTGAAGATTGAGTGACAAGTTTAGAGTATGGAAACAAATCAATACACAGGCACTCAAGTGGTGGGCACTCACAGCTGTACTTTGTACACCTATAATCCTGTGCAGACAGGAGTTTATTTGGTCCCATGACCCACCATGAAGAGCTCCAAAATCCCGACCCACCAGTTTTGAGGCACCAAGCCAGGCCATCAGCACTGAAGGAGAAATGTAGTATAGTTTCGAGTTACTAGCCTTAAGATACTACTAGCAGGTTCATCTACATGGATTGTGCTGCCTCTGTGCAAATCTACTAGCCATTTAAAAGAGAACAAACACATCTTCCAGTCAGCCACGCTGTTAATCAACTGATACAGGTAAATTGCCTTTCCTGGCCCTATTTATGCCTTCCTGTACCCTTCAAAGGCTTGCATGGCAGTCTCCACAGCCACTGGTACATCATGACACAACACCACAGAATATTATTTAGCATCTCTTCTGCAGCTGAGACGTGACTGCAAGGCACTTCTGTTGAACTCATTAGGACTAGCACACCAGTACTTGACTGCTAATTGAATCTTATCCCTTAAGAAGGTATAAAAAATAGCATTGAGATGCTCTGCTTCTATCTTCTTCTATGAGACCTATGCCAGAGTGATCCTGTCACACTACTACAGGGTCTGTCTTCACTCAGGAGTTGTTTCCAACACAGAGAACATGGGTTACTATTCTGCCTGCACGCCTGCTTAAGGGAGTTTTGCAGAATACAACACAAAAGCCACCTAACTACCAACTCTACCCAACTGCTAGGATAAAGTACAAGCAAAAGAAAAATCTGCTTTTCTCAAAGTGATCTACAAAGATCCAAAGTGCCACTCCTGACTGCAAGGCAGCACTATTTCTAAGACCCACTTGCTTTTGATTTGATTTCTTCTCCTGCTGAATCCTCTAGCCATGTACACAGCCCAGAACAATGACAATATACACTAAGCCGAATATGAGCGGGTTTCCCTTATATACAGCTAGAAAAGCAGGAGAAGCAGTACTAGCAACGTTAAGGCTCTGAGGCAGTGGCCACGGGTTGCATAGGAAGTTTTCTCATGACAAACAGTAAGGCTGGCAAAAAGCACAACACTGTCTAGTATTTCAACAGATCTTCCTCTAGCAATGAAAATTAGATTCCTGTAGGAAGGGCTGATACTTGCTCAGGAAGATTTCTTACATGTCCCAGCACGCACACATTACGACGTGATGCCTGCAAAGAAGGAGGACAAAATGCACCAAACTGCACGAACAGACAGAACCTGTCCACAAACCCACACAACACACTGTACCGACAGCAGCTGCGCCAAGAAGAGAGTGCCTGTACTAGAAGCATGAGTGATGTTATCTAAAAGCAGTTGTTTCAGTCTTCGGGTAAAGGGTTGTAGAAGTTAGAAGCTGGTCATGCTTCTATGACACAGTCTTCCTGTGAAAGCAGCACCTCTCGAAAATCAAGATACTGTTTGTTTAATAGCAATTAACATATCTGCAATAACACATCTACTCAGCACCACTCCCAAGGCCATACTACTTAAACTAATCCTCGTTCTTGGGCATCTTCTGGCTGTTTTCCGCAAGTATTTCTGTTACATCAAAGACTTTCTTTCATCCCAGGCGCTCCAAATAAGCTTACCCACAGCTCGTGCGAGATCTCAACCGGATCGGCAGGCAGGCACACTCCCGAACAGTCAAAACTCCAGCAGAACCGCCGGAGTTCCCTACGCCCGTCTGGAATCGAGCGGCTCGTCCCGGTCCCGGTAATTAAACCCTTCTGAATGCGAGTCAGGCTCACGCGTCGCAGCAGCTGCGCTCCTTGCCTGCGGGGAAAGGTGCGCTCAGACCGGCGGGCACCGGCCAGCGCCGCGCCTGTTCCAGGGAGGGGAACAGCGGGAAGAGGAGGAGGAAGGGACACCCACGCACAGCAGCAAGCGAGGACACCGCTTCCCAAGGACCAGAGACCACCCTGGCCCCCGCCTCCAAGGCCGCCTCTGTTCCGTGCCTCGAGCTGAGCCTGGCTTGGGGCCGTCCCCTCAGCCCGCACAATGGACTCCTGATGGGGGGGAACCAGCCACACCCCCACCCCCGAACACACTCCCGGCGGCTGCGGGGCAGAGGCGGCCACGGCAGCAACAAAGCCAACGCTACCCCGGGAGGGCGGCGCATCCCCCGCTGGCCCCGTGTCCCCGCCGCGGAAGGAAACCCGCCCCAGGCGGGCGGGCGGGCCGGCCGGCCCACTGCGGGGTTGGCCCACTGCCGGCCTGGCCTGGCCTCGCCTTGCCTCGCCCCGCGAGCAGCCTCCGCCGCCCCGCGCCGTGCAGCGCGCAGCGGGCGCGGTTACATGTGACCGGCAGCGGCGCCCCGGCAGCTCCCCCCGCCGCGCAGGGCGGGCGGCGCGGGCCCCGGCGGGGCGGGACGGGGCGGGACAGGCTCCGCCTGCCTCGCCGCCGCACCGTCACCGACACCGGCACCACCACGGGGGTCCGGATCTGGCCGCAGCCCGCCCGGAAAGCCGGGAGGGGTGAGACAAGGTCCCGCCGAGGGCGCTGCGCCCACCGTTTTAGAGAAACAGGCCTGGAGCTGGTGGCCGCCGCTCTTTCCAGGGAGGGACAGTGACCCCCTGTCACCCCGGGGCTGCCCAGCAGGTACTGCCCTGTGCCCGCTGCAGTTTGGTGTCATACTAGTTTCAGTACTGCCCAGCGATCGGACGAGGAGCAATGGCCATAAACTAAAACACACGAAGTTCCACCTCAACATGAGGAAGAACTTTAGGTTGAGCGCGTCAGAGCACTGGAACAGGTGCCATGGGAAAGTCACGGAGTCTCCCTCTCTGGAGACATTCCAAACTCACCTGGCCGCGTTCCTGAGTCACCTGCGCTGGGTGACCCAGACTTGGCAGGGGGTTGGACCAGGTGATCTCCAGAGGTGCTTTCCAACCCTAACTATGCCGTGAGTGCCACTATCCCGGAGTGCCCGTCGCCGCCGCGGGTGCGCGGCCTTGGCTCCGCTCTGCCCGGGGAGCGCCCCCGGCAGGGCCGGGACGCAGACACCGACCGGCGTTCGGAGAGATGGGGCGGCAAAGCGGAACGTAACACCACGAGAATGGTGCATCGACAGAGTATTACATCTACAATGTAATACTGGCTTTTGCGTTTATGCATTAGCTTTTGCATGCCGGTATTGACATACCATCATGTAGTATATATATAAATATTTGTATATAGTACAATGTATAATTCTGTTTAGCTGTTCGTTAGTCTAACATAATCTATTAGTTAAGTATGCGCCGTATAGTTTATAGAAATAGTGGTGTGATGAATGTATATCGTAGGCCTTAGAAAAAACACTAAATGTTTAAAACGCTTCTGTGTGACTGAAAGAATGGTGGGAAACAATTATGTTGATTCCCACATCTGGTGACTGACCTCTCCAAGAGATAACAGTGACAAAAGCAGAATACCGGACAAGAATTGTAGAGGAAATTGTTAACCCCTTATCGGAAGATGTGGAACAACAGGATGGAGACACAAGAAGAAATAAAACACATTTCACAGGATGTCGTGCAGAAAAGTTAGAGTGTAAAGAAAAAAAAGACTTCCTGAAACATCAAAAATTCACAAGAATGTCTGAATAATGTATGAAGCACATGAATATGTATGTATCTCAACAATGTAACAGTATAAAGATCATACTGTCTGACTTCAGGTGCTTTTTGGCCAAATGCCAAGGGCATCCCATCGCTGGTTAATTTTTTTTATCCCTCATTAAACTTAAAAAAAAATCCAATTGCAAATCTCGTTTTTCACAGGAAAACTGTCTTTCTGGAAATTGCTTTGGTAGCTTATACAACCATGGTGCAGGTGAAAGAAAATTGTCAATACACACACTGTTTCTAAGAACAGCACAGCCAAAAGCAACCTAAAAAGAGAAATTGGGTGCTACCAAGGACAAAAAGTGAAGTACTCGTTTTTTTCGAGGCCCTTTGGTCCACCGCTCCTTCCTCTCTGTTTGCTCTGGCCTTATTTATTCTCCACTACACCTTTCACCTGACGAGCTGGCACCTTGTTTCTCTGCCTTTACCACATGAGAGGGGTTTTGCACTTTGAAAACTCCCACAGTGCCTCTAAAATCCTGAAAGAATTTATTAAGGGAGCAGAGAAGCTTTGTAGTGTTGTGGGATGACCAAGTCTGTGTCATATGCAGAAGGAGCACTGAAAAGGTAGGGCAGGAGCCACAGATGCCATGACAAACTATCACAAAAGATGAGGATGAAACTTCTCTTCCGAAAGTGGGCAAGTTTAAACCCGAGCAATTATTGTGAAATTCATCAGGCATAAATAATGAGGCAAGCTTCGTTTTTCTGTATTGTCTATAGCTACATGTGTTTTTTATCTTTGAAGAATGACATAGCAAAAAGAAGAAAATGAACAGTCCACATCTCCAGATAACAAATGTATCGTGTCTGAACTTCTGTTGCCTTTTGTTACTTTTAATTAGTTTGTCTTACTTAAGAGATCTGCTTCCAGGGATGCTTTAGTAATAATTATATAACATCTGGGAGGCTTCAGGGAAGGATCACATTGGCTTTCTTTTCTTAGGACCAGGGCTTCAAGTTACTGCCCTTACTTTCAAAGCAGTAGCTGTGTCATCCTCATGTACCTTTTCCTTTATTTCTTCAGCTTGCTTCTGACTTTGAGCCATCTTTCACAATGCCATAAATGCTTTAAGCAACCTCACAATAAAACCTTTTCCTATTTTGTATTTATTTTGCATAGATGAACACAAAATTAAAATATGTGTATTATCACCTCATATTTCTTACAAGTTTTATAACGTTTTATATAGAGGTATTGTCACCCACCTACTCTATAACCCATTGCAATACAACACAGAGTTTACAGTTCAGTTTCACAGTTCAGTGCAGGGTTTTTCTCTGAATCTGAGTAAGAAAGGCCTGAAAACAAATAACTTAATAAATTTAATGTTTTTAAAAGACAGAGTAAAGCCCAACAGAGAGAGCAAGTAAATCAGAAGCCATGATGTCCATGTTCCTGCAGGAGTGGATTGACTTTTCCCTGGATGGACTTTTCCCTTGCACAGATCCCATCTCTGGAGAACGGCTCCTCTTTGGTTGCAGTATTTTAGTTTCCTTACAAGCTATTTTACAAAGGATGTTCACAGGAGAGGTTTACTCCTCCTTGTATGCTTCTAGATAAGGGCAAGGCCAAACGGGTGCTATAATCCCCTGCACTCTGTGCCAAGGACCTAGTGAAGTTTATCCTGCTTCCAGAAAAACAAAGGCTTTTGTGCAACACAACCCAGGCCTGGAGGCAGCACAGCACAGTCCTGGGCCTGCTCCACTTAACTGTACCATGAACAACCAGCTCCTGGATGTACAGGCTCTCAGGGCCAGGATCACTACACTTCCCTTGCTTCCATCATCTTCAAAGAGTGTCTATTTTTCACCCGTGTTTTGCCTCCTTGCACATCCCAGAGTAATAATGACCCAGTGCATTTTGGACTTTGAAGTGTGGAAAAGAAAAGGAGAGTGTTGCTGATATCGAGGTTTGGTTCTTTTCTCTGTTTTGTTTTGTTGGTTTGTTTTTTTCTTTTCATGTCATTCTTTTTCAGATAACCTGCTGAAATTAGTTATTCAGAAAGCATGAAACAGGTCCTGTCTTAGGGCTGAACACACTGTCAAACACCCTTGCACAGAACTTACTGAACTGTTTTTTATGTGATTTTCACAGTATAGTATTTTTTATATCCTCTCTGTGATGGGGCAACCTTTATTACACTGACACTTCGTGTTCTTCCTCTTCAGACTAGAGCACACTGGTCAAATTTGAGATATATGACTAGGCAATACAGAGTGCACACAGAGAAATGAAAAGTGTAAATAATAAATTATATATGATGGGTTGTATGTTTGTCTTCACACGGTAACATGTTAAATGATTGTGTTTGTTGGCTCACCAGCAGTCCTAAAAATTTGTTCCTTAGCAGCTTTCTTTCAGCCCTGGTGCACCTCTTGAGGAAACTTCTCCTCAACTCTGAAAAGCAGTGCAGCAAACACAGGTCCTTGCCCTATTTCCATACAGATTTTATTTACTAGGCTGGCAGAACACAGACACAGGAGAATTAATTAATGTGCTGACACTCTCAGATGTGATTCTTGTGGATCTCTCTGGATTACCATGAGCAACTGCCAGTGAGTGATCAGAGCAAATGTTCATGTTGTTCTGAACTGCTTGCAATAGGAATTCTTGCAGATGCTAGTCTGTTGCTGAAGTTTCTTTCATACTTTGCAGGCAATAACCATATAATGTAGTGATTTTGTGGATGGTGTGAATTGGATTTTTTCCTGAGCTGAGAAATGCATTTTGCTGCTCAAAGCAGCATTGAAGCAAGCTCAGGTGGTTTCTTGAGTATCCTGTACCAGGGAAAAAATCCTGTAATAGAGAAAAGTTCCTTTTAACAGGTCCGTTTTTATCTGAATGCAGGTATGGCAGGAGAAAATGTGAGAACTGGTCCTCTTCTCTTAGGAGACTCCTAAAACCTGCTAGTAGTTGCTTCATAGAAAAGCGTTTGGATTTCTGTAGCTCTACAGAAGGCAACTGTACCCTGCTATAGCCAGCAAAAAAACTGGGTTGTGGCTAGATGAGAAGAAACATTGCTAACCTATTAAGGTATTAAGTCACCTGTACATATGCTTCTCCTTAGTCCTACCAGATATGTAGTTTTAGACCAAGAACTAGGCTTGTTTAATGCACTTTCTTGTTCTTGTCACTACATCGGTTTGGTTTGGTATTAGTTCCAAAATGATAAATCAGCTGCAGGTGGAGAGTTTATAGCTATGAACCTTATAGCTAATTTATGTAAGTTCTAACAAAATGCATCACTATGGAACTGAAATCAGCTGAGCTACGTTGTCCTCAAATGGAAAAATGCTCATTATTGAATGGCCCAATTAATATTTCTATTACAGAATGAGATTTCTTTTGAATGTAGAGTGGAACTGAAGCATTAGAGAAAATTCAGTGGTTTTTGGTAAGTAATTATAGCAAAATGCTATCGTTGAGCTGTTCTTAAGACACTACTGGAAGAGTCTCAGTAGAAGAAAATCCTGCCCAAAACCAGAATCCAGAATTGAGGGGGTTAATCATTAGTACATGACATGACATGACATGAAATGACATTGTCCTTATTTCTTCCCAACCTTCCTTTTTTTTATTGGAAAAGAGGAGTTGAAAATGCATCATGTAGTTTCAAGTGTTGTATGCAAAATAAAGCAGGGTTATGGACATTTTACTCCAACTTTAATTCTTCTGTATTTCTTAGTTCTATGTTTTTCACTTATTTGTGATTCAGTCTTGATTGAATGAATATTATTTGTATCTCGTTTAAGCTTTTCATGCTCTAAATTTTCATGCTCTACTATTAGATTCCATTTGCAGAATGGAAAGAGTAATTACCCAGTGTATTATCTTGCCCTGGCAAGACAGAACAAAGAATTTGAATTCAAGGTAGCAATTTGGGCTGCTCCCTGACCTCAGGGTTTTATTTGGTTTAATTGATTTGATTTGAACTTTAAATGTTTTTCTTTGCTATCTGTGGTTCACAAAGACTGAATAGATGGACCAAGGCTAGACTTTGTAACCATTTTAAATATCAAAGTTAATGCACTGCTGTGAAGAGTATAATTTTGGGAGATGCCTCATCATAAAGAACAGTGAGGATCAGTTATATACTAAAAGAATACCTCAAATAGTTTAGTAAACTCACTATGCTTTTATTCTTTGTTTGAAAGCTGTGGATACGGATTTCATATCTGCTTTAGTAGAATGTTTCAGACTGACAAAGACATTAATTATCTGGTGAACACTCCTGTACACCATATCACTTCAGCTACTCTGTTATGAATTTAGTATCAATTAACATGCTGGAGATTCATTAGCCATTTATCTCCTATTCTATTTACTAAGAGTTGTCACAAATATAAATGACAATGAAAGGAAATTAGTGAGTCCTCTGAAATCTATCAGAGATATCTACAGTCCAAACAGCTTTTGTGATTTATTCTCTGTGCCTCCTTATCTGGTACAGTTTCTTCCTGGCCTGATAGCAGATAGCTGAAGTCTTTCAGGTCAATGCTTTATATGACTTAGAGACAACAGTCACAAAAAAATGACAATAACATTTTTGAGTTACTTAATAACAAAAAATGTGCAGTAATATAAAGTCACTTCTTCAGCTAAGTCTAGACTAGCCACTTACAAAGCACAAGCATCATACAGATATTGTTGTCAGAAAGTCTTGTTATAGTTCTCTCTTTAGATTTATAAGGCAATTTAGTATTATAGGCAATTTAGGATGAACAGATGGAGCACCATCTTTTTTAGGTCCTCATGGATTAAAGCTTTCAGCTATGTTTTGGTCAGAATGCATTTGTTTAAACAATAAGCTTACTGTCTGACTATGTTTCTTTCCCTCTCACTTTCAAAATTAACTGGAATATGTGACTGTCCGATAAAATATGCATTTTTGTCATGTTCTGACACTGCGCATATCCTTTTTATCATATTTTAAAAAATAATTAAACCAACTCTGTTTGTGACATTGAAAACAAAGATGGTCTTGGATTCACTCTATCTCTGAAATAATTTCTGCAGAGAAGCTGTGCAAACAGTAGTTCTCCATCCAGAATATATGTAGTTGATAATACAGTACTAGTTTCGTCCCTACTCAGTTGCATCCTGTTTTGTTTTTTGTTTGTTTGGTTTTGTTTGTTTTTCCTGTGGGTAATTAGTTTGTTTAGTTTTTGTTTTGTCTGTTTTGCCTGTCCTGATTGTCAACACCATTCTGAAATCTAATCCTGTTCTCCAGAACGGGTGCAAATTCCCTAAGCTTTCGAGAAAGGTAAAGCGAAGTTAACCTTGAATTCTTCCCCACCGTGTCAGTATAAAATCACCCTGGAAGAAAACATAAACCACAAAACTGCAAAAACTGTGAAACCCATGCTTTGCATGCAAGGAGATCTTTATTGATCAGTGCCGTCTCTTAAAAGAGATGCCTTAAACTTCCCGAGGTTAAACAGAAAACATGGATTTCTAGACCTGTAATGAAAACTGCTTGAAACACCTGTTTCACTCTTTTAAATAATTTTTAAAGGAAATTTTGTACTTATGTCAGTCGTTCATTCAGAGCGTCATAAGCGCAAGGTGAAAACGGCTGACTCAGTAAAATCCTCAGTGAAACAGAACTGCTTACACACCTTAGTTTAAGAACAGGATGGGAATAAGGGAAGAGCTGACGGGAAAAGTAGACAAGAAAAGCAGGATATAATGTAGGCTGTGTGGCAATTCGGGACAGCAGAACACACGCGGTCCGCCCGCTGTCCCCCGTCTCTCCGGCGGAAGGAAGAGCCCGCAGCGTCACCGCCACGGCTGCGCACAGGGCCCGGCTCCGGCTCCGCGCCGCTCCTCTGCTTCTGCCTGCTTCTACTTCCCTTCCTCCTGCTCCTTCCCTTCCTCCTCCTCCTCCTCCTCCTTCCCTCCGGTCCCATGGCGGCGAGTGACACAGAGAGGGCTCAGCAGCAGGTGAGCGGCTGCTGGAGGAAAGCGGTGACTTCAGGGGCTCCTGGTAAGCCCCGGCCCCCTGAGCGGCTCCGTGCCCGCTGTGGCACGGCCTCACCGCCGGCCCACTTCAGGTGTTTTATTTCTAGGTGGAAGGCACTTCCCCGGCTTTTTAAAAATGGGAATTGGCCGAGCTCTTCCTCAGGAAGAGCTTAGTGCCGAGCCCTCGGGTCTTTCCCCTGCGGGGTCCCACCTGGACAGGAACAGCCCCAGACTGGCATCTGCTCCCTGTCACTTTGCTCACCTTGTCACTGCTGAGACGACAGGATTGCCCTCGGAAATTCAAAAGCTGTTGTGTGTGTGAGAACTGAGAAAAGGTTATTTACAAAATCACAGTCAATTAGGTTGGAAAAGACCTTTGAGATCATCGAGTCCAACTTGTGACCGAACCACCACCGTGTCAACCAGACCAGGGTACCGAGTGCTACATCCAGTCTTTCCTTAAACACCTCCGGGCACAGTGACTCCACCACCTCCCTGGGCAGCCCATTCTAAAGTCTAATTTCCCCTTTTGTGAAGAAATTCTTCCTAATGGCCAACTTAAACCTCCCCTGGGCGCCTGAAGGCCTGTGAATCAGGATTGAATCCCCAATACTTAGGGTCTTCCAGTGCAGTGAAGTTGTAGAAGAGCAAGACTTTAAAAAGATGAAAATATGATTGGCACACAAAGTTGTGTGGGTTTTATGGGGGGGGGTATTTACCTTTTTTTTTAATTCTTTTTTTTTAGATTGATGAAATTGAAGCCCTTTCATCAATCTATGGGGATGATTGGTGTGTTGTTGATGAAGATGAAAAAATCTATTGCATTAAGATTAGTGACTGTCTGGATCAACCAAAATGGACCCTCTGTTTGCAGGTATAGTGCTGGTAAGAAGTTTAGCACAAATTTTGCAGTTGGACTGATGCAGGTGAAACCCTTTAAATATGGTTTATTATCAACTCAGATGATTAAGAAGCTTTTGGATTAGGGTCTGTGATAAGACTTTCTAGTGATTGTTCCTGTAACACTTGGTGTGCTTGTGATATATTCAGTAGTTGTATATCCTAATTCCACACCTGACCAATGCATTTCAGTGTATTTCACTAAGGACTAATTTCTGAAATACTTTTACATCAATTTTGTGCCTCAGTGAATCTACTGCAATTGCATCTAAATTTGCTTTCGGGAAAATGTTGAGACAAAATGAATTTTGAATCAACTTAATTGGTCCAACTCCTTACTTTATGTTTTGAGAACTGAAAGCAGTAAGTTTACTTAGTGTAAGAAACATAAAAGACTCTACTTAGGGAAGTGTGGTACCACTTATTTAAGTCCAGTAACCATGTGTGCTGCTTCTTTCAGTTTTTTTCTGTGCTTTATTTTGCATCCTTATAAATTGCCTCATAAAATGTAATTGTATGCATTACCATTATTGGAATTTTAAATGCAGATGTTCTGTTGTTATTGTAATTCGGTAACAACATACCCGACTGTTTTCTTCATTTGTGACACGAATTGTAGTCCTGGTGCTTGACATCAGAGTCCTTCAGTAAAGCTCATCTAGCTCAGGGTAGTCCAATGAATACATATCCTTCTTTCAGGTGATTTTGCCACCAGGATATCCAACTGCAGAGCCACCTATTTATCAACTAAAGTAGGTGAAGTTTCCTTGTAAACATTTGTGTTTTATGAATTGCCAATGTTAATTGTTTACCTGTAAGTGGAAGTTTAGTTAAAATACTCCTTGAATTAAAGTACACCAGCAATGGGGGATATCTCCTCCAAGAATATCCTATTGTTTATCCTGCTTTTTCCAATATGTTTACAGCTGGAATCTTGATGGATGGCAAAGTTATATTTTCAAGGTGTTCATCACATATATTTGGGAATGTTGGAAGCAGCATATAGCACAATTTTCATTGCATTTCTTTTCATTCTAGTGCCCCTTGGCTTCGAGGACAAGATTATACGGAACTAGCAAATAGCTTGGAAGAAATATATGTGTAAGTTTGAGACTGTGGAATTTAGTAAAAGGAGAAAATGCATTTTCAGTTTCTATCTCTTCTGCACTTCAGTGTTAAAACACAAGATATGAAAACATCTGGTTGTCTTGGAACATAAGTGGCATACTGTTTTTTCTTAAAAGCTACGGGATGAGTTGGTTTTAAAATAAACACATGTAGAATCTCTTAACTGTAATCTGGAACATCGTGGACTGTTTATTATCACTGTGGGCAGCTATCTACAAGGCATAATGGATGCTTGAGAATCAACAGCATTTAGAAATGCTCAAATTACATGATTTTAAATTGCTGTGAAAGTGGGGTAGAAAATGTAGTAATTTTATATGGCTTATTTATTTCTTTTAGATCCCAAAGATTATATAAAATAAATGAAATAAAAACATAAGGAAGCATAATCATGCCCCAGACAGTGAAATCTTAGCATCTTGCATAATAAATGTTTTTTTAATGCCATAAGGAAGAGAGCACTTAGCTTGCATAGGGTTTTTTACTTTGATTAACTGGGTTTCTTAGCTAATTAAGCAACAGATCATTTAAGCAAGTAAAATTTAATTTGGAGTGTTAAAAATGCACAAGGATTTTAAGTGAGAAGTTCTGTGTGATCATATTCACCACAATTGTTCAGTGGAGCAAAAAGAGCAGAGGCTGTCCTTAATGCTGTCCAGATTCAAAGGATTTGATGGAGTCTCTACCACAGGTAGAGCTGCTGGTTCTTTTTTGTTCCCTCCTGTGCAGTCTGGTGGGCTGTCAAATTGTGCTGGTTCAGCTCCCTTCAGTCTGTATCAGCTGTTGGTCAGATCCCTCACTGGTCTTCTATCCCTTCTGTTTGTTCAGCAGGAAGTGAAAGTGTTTGGACTTTAGACCATAGATGTACTTTAGGTAATTTTAAACAGTTTAAAAACGTGGAGTAATCACTGATGTTTCACAGTGTTTGTGAAATCATTTTATTTATTCAATGTCTAAATGACTGTCAGATGAACAGAGATGCTCTGCATCATTTACATTGTGTTTGAGCAGGTTTCTAGTCCCTAGGGATGTAAGTTGTGTAGTTCTGCCGTCTAAACCAACATGAACTATACTGTCAATCACTATGGAAAAAATGGATAATTATAGATCACAAGTTTGTTTTGGGAGACACAAAGTAATAGACAACTATTCAGAAACTGTAATTCGGTGATAGTTGGACAAATTACTGTTAACTTTTGTAAAACAGGGAAATTTTATTCCTTTTCTAATCTCTCTTATTCCATCACAAAAAGAATTGTCTTCAGGTGTTGAAGCAATGCTTCTGTACAGTAAGCAGTGTGAAATCCGGGTGTTGTATTGTTCTGGAGTCTGGATTTTGAAGTCAGAGCTACAAGTTCATAAAATCCTTATTTTTGCTTGAATGTTTTTCTTAAAATAGGTATGTTTATTTGAATTTGATTGTTTCCAGCAGTAGTGCTGTATACATTAAGCAAAGTTTAAATCTGTAGTTTTGTTACTTATCTGGTGCCCAGATGGTGGCAGTAAGAATAAAATTAATGAGAAACCACGAGATATCTACAGCCCTAAATCTTTGGGTTTATTTCTTAAACAAAGATGCACAGTTCATAACTATTTTAACCACTTGAGATGTGTTTTGAGTTGTTTGGGTCCTGCTGCATGTAAAGGAAGCATTTCTTAACTCCTAACACACATATATAAAACATGTTAATCCCATCCTCCCTCAGTACCTTAATACACACTTGTGCCCTCTGAGTGAAGCCTCCTAGGCCTAAATCTTTACCTCCCTGTCCTGTAGCACTGTCTGTTACCCAAACTGTAGTGTTTCATTCCAGTGCTGCACTGACCTACTATCAAGTCCAAGTATAAGTTTTTCACCCAGTGAGCTACTGAGACAGAACTTTACACAAGCCTGCCTAAGCTCTTTATCTTACTAGCTTATATTCAATTGCTGTGTGTCTGAAATCTGAATGTTATTTTGTGTACTTTCCAACTGAAATTTGCAAAAGTGATTCTTCATTTTCCATGACCTTTAACTTCCAGACAGAACCTTGGTGAAAGTATACTGTATTTATGGGTGGAGAAGATACGAGAAGTTTTGGTAGAAAAGGCACAGTCTTCAGATCCAGGTACTTCAGAAAATACATTTATTTTCATTCTTCTTCCAATGTAAGTAAGATTTCAGTACAAATTAGTTTATGCCCAGTTTTGAATTGGATCTAAATATCAGGGAACAGTCTCCTATGTCAGGGCTTACTGTTTTACAGTGGCAGTGTCCCTCTTTAAAAAGCAACAGAGAAAAGAAGGTGGGGGTGGCCTCTGAACTGGAACAAGTTCTGCAGTTCTCTCAGGAATGAAATAACAGCAAAGGACGGTGCTGCCCACAGGTGCATTATGCATTGCCCTCCATTCTGCAAAGGAATTATTCCTACCAGTAGTTAATTTCTGGTGCACTATTGGAGGATTGGGATTCAAGAGAAGATAAACTTCAGTGGACAATGCAGACAAATGACCAAGTATTCCATCATTTTACTTTTCTGTCCTTCCATTCATTTTACTGTATTAGGATGAGAAATAGAGGTGCAGTGATTCTTCTGCTGTTACTTTTACAGAGTTTGTGTAAATTCACAGTTGTTCTTTCAAAAAAGTGAGGGGTTTTGTGCATCAAAATGCTAAACTGCTATGAAATTTGTGGGTGATGTGTGCAACTGTGGCAGAAGGAAACAGAACTACTTTTCTCTGTCAGGGGCGTTACCTTTGACCCGTGAGAAATAAAAGTCTGAAGAAAAAAAATTAGTTTTCAGTGTTGTTTCATGGTAAGGTCTAGTGTTAGTCTTTCAATAAACTGTGCATTTTGTTGCTACGTCACAGACATTGGAGAAGTAATTTTTCACTTATGTGACTGAAAGAGTGGACACCGAGAAGTGAAAATTTTACTGACAATATTGGAAGTTTGGGTATTTTGACCACAACCTTATGGCTTCCATTTTTGAACATGCATTATCACCCCTCTGAAAATACATATATTATAAAACCTGCATCATAAGCACATCATAGGCCCTCTAAATAGGAATGGAACTGTGATATATTATTTGGCTCTAAATCCAGGTGTCAGAACCTTGTATATTTCCTCCTTCGTTATTGACTATTAGTTTTTGGACGTTCTATGCATGAGGGAAAACAGGATTTTTGGAATCCCAGAATAGCTGAAGCATGTTGAGAGATGTTTCAAATCTAATAATTTTATACCCATGAAGTAGCACTGGGCAACAGCTCTACATTTTCCCCCAAATGACCAGTAAATGACTGGAGTTTTTGTGAAACATCAGCTTAATTTGATCTCTAAATTCAGATTAAAGGTAGTGTTTTGAATGTTTAATGGAAATAGTAAACATTGTCATTCTTTTTTTCTTAGAAATACTGTTACTTAGTATTGAAATGGAAGATCTTATGGAAGGATCCCATAGTACAAATATTTTATTTTTAATTCTCAGGAAGTTCTAAGTTAATACTGGGCTGAGTACTTTAGAGTTTTGATGTAATTAATGTTACTATTCTGCATTTAATAATTTTTAATGTCAAACTGTTTTGAACTGAGAAGCCGGAGACTTTTAAGAAAAAGAGTTTGAAATTTTGTTTTACTTATCTTGCAAAAAATGTGTAATAAATTGGACTACTTGTATCTCAATAGAACCAGATATTAAGAAAACCACTGAAGAAGTTGATGAAGGTGATGAAGATGATTTTCTCCTAGACTACCAGCCCATTCAAGAAGATCAAATTAAAATGTTAAATTACATGACATCTGAAAGTCAAGAAGGTAAAAAACTACACTTTTTGTAATTCTGTTGAAATAATTTAAAAGAGGTCTGAAGATTCTGCTTTTCTACTCAGCTTTAGAATAAAATTAGTTACAATAGAATTATAATAAAATCTAATAACAATCATTAAAAAATTAAATACATTTTTGGTGGGTTTGTATGTTATTTTCTGTTCTTCACTTTAACAAGTCCCTTTTTTTAAAGTTGAGACATTCTTTTGTAGCCACATGCATTGTTTCTGTGCTCTTAAAAGAAAAGAAACACTCCCTTGTTTGTGACCCATAGATGAAGAGCTGCCCCCCATACATCATGGAAACCCAATCACAGATCGAAGGAGCACTTTCCAGGCACATTTGGCTCCAGTGGTGACAACCAGACAAGTTAGTAGAGATCAGTTGTTCTCCTTTTGCCTGTACTTTGAGCTTGACAGAATGTTGCTGGGATACTTGGGATTTGCCAGATATGCTGGTCTGTCTGTGCATCTTTCTGGGCTAATACTGTCTGAGTAGTCATTGGTTTCTTGCTTTCATTATCAGCTTATCAGTGAAGGAACAGCTGTTCTTCCTTGTATTCTTTTCCACTGTGTGCATTAGATGTAAGAGAATAAGAGCTCTGGAATTTGACTTCTGGATGTTGGCAAGTTTATCATTAGATGTTTGGAAGTTACTGAATCTATCATGTTCTAGCTGGAAAAGGAATTAAAATGGGTTTATAAATTATTTCCCTCCTTCAGAAAGGAATTCTATTGAAAAACACACTTGGATCATGCATAAGTGAATCTTTAGCATGACCTAATTGAGAGGGGTTTGGAGCTTCTTTTGCACATCACTTTCCATCTGTTACCATCAGCTTCCTTTCATCATGTCTTTTTTGTGGGGAAACTACTATTCTTTTCTTTTATTAACTCAGAGTTAAACCTTGAGAGGATTTTACTCTTTTTATGCAATTTTAGGGTTTTTTTAAAAGAATTTTTGGTAAGGGATATTGTCAAGTGATTCTTGAAGTTCCAGGTAAGCTAGGTGTACTACATACTCAGTGGCTATGAGAAAACAGACAGGTTGATGGTGTTTTTAGGCTGATTTCTGTATACAAAAGCTGTAAGGATTGAAGCTGTGGGGTTTTTTTGTTTGTTTTGTTTTTTCTTCCCCCTCAATAATTTGCTTAGTATGGACATAAGAATTGGTCTCTAAATCCCAGCATCTCTTCTGGACCACTTTGAATTTTCAAGTTCACACTGTACATTCATGTGGGAATTTGTGTATGTAGTGTATGTAGGAACAATCTTACTCACAAATCATGATAAAAGAGTGAGAGTATTTTAAAATGAAAATGGTTCATTAAACCAATGATTCCCATTTCTTCCCTTTCTAAAGTAACAGAGTTCGTTTATTATAAGTTCGTTTATTATATATATATGTAAAAAAGTATCACTTAAAGAATATACAGCTGTAGCGCAAAAATTAATCTTTAAAGTACATCTTCAGGAACCTAGTAGCTGAGGAGTAAGTAATGTCAAAGGTAATGATTGTTTCATGTTATTTGTGCTTTAAGTCCCTGTATTGAGACTTACTTTCATAAGTCATTGTCCATGTTTATGAAAGTATATTAAGTAATGCAAGTTGTCTTCCTTCAGTGTTCAAAGTAAGGAGAAGATAGATGTCTGAAACAATATTCTCCATTAATAATAGGATTTTAAAAATTGAGATATCTTTTATTTGAGGTGATTTTTGTCAGTTGAATTTCTTCAAGAAGATCTGGAAATAGCACAGTATAGCTAGGGCAGATATTAAAAATGTCTGTTGATTACTCCTCTGAGACATTTGTTTTTGAATGGAAGGCAATTTACTTGCCAGACATGTTTTCCCAAGCTTTCTCAACTTCAGTAATGTTTTGTATTATGTACTAAAATAATGTCTTAATCAAAAGCTCTTCTTTTTGCTAGACCATTGGAAAGAGTTCAACAATTGCTAGCTTGTTTACTTAGAAACCTGTGATGAACTGATACTAGTTAATGTTTTGAATTTGGTACTTTAAAAATGCAAAGAGATAGACATGATAAGAATATCTGTTTTCTGGGAAATACTGACACTTTCACACCCAAATATGATTTTTTTTTGTTTTTACTGTTCTTTCTGTGAAGTGGAAACTGTGAAAAAAGCATGTTTGAGGGAAGAGGAGAAACTTGAAATGTAGTAGGGCTTTCTAAACATCATGTTTTTGTGAAATAAGTAAAAGCAGTGTGTAGTGGGAATATGTATGTTGTGTTCTATTCCAGCTTAACTTCATTGTTAAAAAAGTAAGCAGGTGCAGTTGATTCTTAATACTGACTAAAAGTATTTTCTGGATCTTACTGTCTATTGTTTAATAAAGCAATTGGACGCTTCTACATCTTCAGCAATAATATGAATGTACACAATGTAGAAATTCAAGACAAAAGCTGTTTTCAGTATCCCAGGAAACAAGTATGAGAATACTGAGAAGCTGCTTCTTGAGTTATCACACTGAACATTTAATGTCAAAGCATAAAATTATTTAATTGTAGTATTAGGACGATTTTTGTTTAGCAGTGATACTGAGAGGGATATATGAAACCCCTGTTAAAAAAGGAAGTTTTTTAATGTTGTTTTTTATAGGTTAAAAGAGTTCTTGAAAAATTATATGAGAACAAGAAAATTGCAAGTGCTACCCACAACATATATGCATACAGGTGAGGCACAAATAGTGATTTATTATTATTATTATGTTGTTGTTGTTGTTGTTGTTGTTGTTGTTGTTGTATTCTTTGACAAATGAGTGCAGGACATGAGAAAGAAGTTCCTTCCTATTAAATTCCTTGCTATTAAAATAAATTCCTTGCTTTAGGGTGTAGGTGTCATATTTGTATGGTTGATGTTGCAGGTGTTATTTTGAATTTGAGGTCAATAAAGTAGAGCATACAGTAGGAAATAAGACAGTGATGCAGCATTAGGAATAGAAAAAAAAGTGGATTTGAACATATGTTGGTATACTTTTGTAATATGTCTGAGCATGGAAATGCTGCATCATCCTGAACTAAATGTGCTTTTGTTTGGGTGAAGTAACTTCTTTTTCCCCCCCAACTTTATATTTAGAAATAGCTGAAAATTTTCAGTTGAAATAAGAGTCGAATCAGAAAGCCTGATGCAGACATCTGGCTGAAGTTTCAGCTGAAATACGAGAAACCTCAGGGATTATGAGAAAAAGGTAAAAATGAGTTTGGCAGTCATCTGCCTCTGGCAACTTTTGTGAACATAGCTTATGTGAAATGAATTGGTCTCTGTCCAGATAACAGTGTAGGTTTTCTGAGGAATGTAAGTGAGAGTAAAAGGGAGGAACTGTAGGAACCAGTCATCTAAAAAGGCATGTACAGATGCTTATCCATTCATGCCCATCCTGGTGTGATCCCAATGAAACGTGAAATGAGAGCAAATGAAACTTACTTTACCAAAAAGTAAAAGCTTCTACCTAAATAAAAAGTTTCTGTAAAGAGGGCATTTCTGTTCTCACAGATGATGATCTGGCTTCCTTCACTCCTATTATCCAAATCCACTTAAAAAAAAAAGGAACAGGCACATACCGTTTCCTCTTTGTCATCTAGTACTAGAAGCCTCTTTCTCATTGTGTCACCTGTAGCTAAGTTCAGAAGTTAGGAAATAAGTTGGTAACAAACCAACTTACTCGGTAGACTTCTGAGCATTACTTTTGGAAAATTAGACGTGGGCAGCTGTCTTTTTTATGAAACAATACACCCAAAAGTTTACTGCAGTGCCTCCTAAGGAAGGAGATGATATGAGAATCCAAAGGCAAATTTCAGTAATAGTTTCATGTTGCTGCTGAAATACAAACATAATTAATTTTTCATAAAGTTTTTGTCCAAGTTCTTCTAGGTTTATACCATTATTTGAATCTGTATCTGATAGAGTTGGTTTCAACTAGATGCAATTATTAAAGACCTGGGTATTTTTCTGTTTAGGGACTTTAAACTGGTAATGACTGGAGTTTACCTGAAGTAGCTAAAGTCTGTGTAAAAGCTTCTTTGTTCTACTTTACAGATAAACACTTGTGGTTTACCCCGTGCCTCATCTTGTTTTCAAGTAAATATATTTAGTAGAGAATTAGAATTGATACACACGTGTATGAAAGATATCTGAGATTTTATTAATCATGTAGAAATATTTGTTGATTGACATTTAAAAGTCTGTTTTATTTTTTTCCTTTTATAGAATATACTGTGAAGATAAACAGACGTTCCTCCAGGATTGTGAAGATGATGGAGAGACAGCAGCAGGTGGACGTCTTCTCCATCTTATGCAGGTTGTAGAAATTAATCTTTGTCATTTGAAAATCTTGAATTTATATTGATTTTAAAAATCAGTATAATGTATATAAGCTTGTAGAAGATTATTTTATTTTTTGCTCTGCTAGCAGCCAGCCAGATGATTGCTTTCTCAAGGTGAAAGGAAAACATAGTCTGCAGCACTTTCAAGTCCCAGATCGTAGAAACAAGTGATGTTTCATAGATGGCAGTAATAGTTTGAATGGGTTAAAAGATAACTAAGTTTTAAGTCCTATGCTTTCTGCATGGTGTAAAGTACACAGAAAATGAAGTGTGGGAGAAGCTGACTGAGAATATAACAGCTGACCTTTGCACAATCTTTCATGTGGTCCCCTTTGAGTAGGTGCAATAAAAAGACAGATTTGTGAACTTGCAGAGTAGAACTTCAAATAGAAAAGAAATGAAGGAATTAAGTTGTTTTGATCATTTAATCTGTTTTGTTGTGCTGTTTCCTTTTCTGGGTCCTTAGCCCTCATACCCACATATATTTTAGTCTTGAAGTGTTGAAATAATATTTTGCAAAGGTGCTGCTGAATGTGAGTAAGTTGAGATTGATAAATTTTGGTTCATGATGCAAGCCATAGTAAAACCATAATTAAAATAGCACAACTACAGGAGACAGCTGGGCACATCTTAATGCTGTGCCTCAAGTCACTTACCTATAGGAGCAGACAAAATATTTATTTTAGATTGATGCTTCCTTCACAAGAATTTTATTTTCCTGTCCTTTTCTGGCTTGAATATTCTTTTGCTCAATATGTTGCACTCTTACTCCAGGAAACTTTCCCTCTCCTCCCCACAAATTTCCTTTCTTTTTCCTGGAAAAAACCTATATAGTTGATGAGAACATTTTGACATTTTTAATTTTGAACTTTTTCCAAACTTCCTAAATAACTCAAACCAGATTTGGGATGGTTAAATAAATAAACAAACTTAGGTTATGTAATATATGCAAGTATATGTGCTAAGTGTGAAGACATTATTATTGTGACAATAATGTAAGGATACAATTTAGCAGATCCTGTACCCCAGTTTGTTCTGAGATTATCAGCTTTTTCTCAGTGTGTTAGTACATACTTTTTAAAGTTGTCTAGGCACTTAATATTCCATAAAAATCTAGTTTAGAAAATTACATGAATGTCACTTTCAAATGTGAATGTGTGTAAATTATATAGATCATCATTCTCTATCTGTAATCCTAGTTACTGGGAATATTTCTGTTCTGGAAGAATAGTAAGATAAGGATCAGAAAAGGAAAAGATTAATTTATGGGCTGATTTCTGGATGTTCATAGATCTTGTAGACTTTTTTTGTTTTTAGCTATTATGACATATGGGTATGAAAATTAGGTGATTTAAAACATTTATTGTTGCTGAACTTACAGTTTTTTTGATTTTGGTTATGGTTCTGTTGTTTTTGTTTTTTGTTTGTTTGTTTGTTTTAAATAGAAAATAATCTTGTTTCAGATAAGACCAGCATTTCAAAATAGCACTTTCTGGTTACAAGAAACTGTATTTTATATTCGTATCACCCTGTTTACTATCAGTAGTTGTTATACATTGACTTTATGGCCAATACATAAATGTAGAGTAGGAAATGCTTGTCACAAAACATGCCCTCAGTCCTTTTCATTTTAAAATTCTAAGAATATTTCTGTTCTCACAAAAAATGATTGGCTCTTCTAACAGTATTGTTCAAATTAAGAGAAATGATGAATGGTTAACATGCACATGTTAACAGTACTAGCTTATGGCATTTTATGTATCCATATGTATAATGCCTGTGGCCTGGCTGTTATTAGCCTCATCCACCAACACTTCCAAAAATGTGACTAGACAATCAACTTAGTGACAGAGTAATAATTGATCATACCAAAGAATAAGAAATAACTCAGTAATTTTTTAAAATACAAGATAGTAGACCTTTTTTGTGTTTCTAATTGTTTTTTTATGTTTCTAATTGTTGTCAGCAGTAAACCAGGTTCGGTGAAAAGATAACAACTTTTATTGCTTTCTTTTATTCACAGATTTTGAATGTCCACAATGTGTTAGTTGTGGTGTCCCGCTGGTATGGAGGTATTCTCTTGGGACCAGATCGTTTCAAACATATAAACAATTGTGCAAGAAATGTACTTGTGGAGTACAACTATGTGCCATCAATGGTACGTTTCTGCCGTCCAGAATGAAGGCATTTGCATGTGGACTTGTGTGACTTTCCATTGTTACATGAAGCCAGAAGAAAAGTAATACAATCTGTGTGAATGGATAAACAAGTCCAAATTTTCATAAATCTCTGTGAACTATGAATACTGTTCATATTAAAAATAATTCTCAGGGGTGAGCTTGGGAGAATACTTGTGGTTTACAAGTTTAAATTCTGAAATGCTTGTTTTTCATTTCAGGAAGAATCATCTAGACAAGCTGGAAAGAGCAAAAAGATAAGGAAGGACAACAAGAAGAGAACAGAACACTAATTTATTTTTAAAAATTTTAAAATACTATTTTGCACATATTTATATAAAAACCTTATTGCCTTATCTGATAGAATGGACCTGTTGTATTTAGAAGAGAATTCAGTAAAGCCATAGATATATTTTCATCTGGTTTTGTGATTTGTTCTGCTGTCAGAAGTAGAGCTTAGACAGAAGTTTTCTGTTTCTTACACGTGAACTCCTTGTTACGATTACAGTGCAGCGTCTGGAATCATTGCTCCATTCCAGCCCTTCCCACCAAAAAATAGTTGACTAATTGAAAACGTGGATTTCTCATCTTCTCCATTCCTGGATTCAAATACATGTCTTGTATTAGTAATTGATTCTGTCGTTTGTTGTACTGATAGTGGGACTAGAGTCATTCATGCACCAGGTTGCTTACAAGGTTTAAGATGCTCTTTTGTGAAAGGAAAGCATGGGTGTGGTGTTTGGTGCCTGGTCCTGCCTCTGCAGATCCTGATCAGGTGCTAGATAGGGCCTGCTTGGTGACATATGGAGGACTGAACATGGGCAGTGAGCTAAGAAATGAAATTGCTACAGAATTTCTTTGAGGATTGTTCTGTAATGGTTGGCACAGCAGGAGCCTGTTGAAAAGATGAGAATTTTGTTTTGCATAATTAAAGGAACCAGTGAAATAGACCATACAGTCAGTGAGCAAAATGAATCCCTTGTTTTTTAAAATGTCTGAAAATGGACCATCAGAGAGGAGATGCATTTTTATTTTCACACTATTTTTTTGAGAGAGCATGAAGTGCTGTCTAACTGTTTTGTGGACACTTTTGGTTAGAGAAGTTACAGTCCCTTCCTATTTTTTTTGCAAGCATTTCCTAAGTTTAAACTTCCTTTATTCTAAGAAGTGCTACAACAAGGGAAAGAGATTATGAAAAATGTCTAATGACAGCTCTTTACTTCTTAAATTCTGCTGGCTCATTTTTTAATGTTAAATTGAAGCAGCAGTTTTAACGACAAGAGATAACAAAAATGTCTGACAACAACTCTTTTAAAATTCTGCAGGGACATTATTTTTAATGTTAAAATTTGCAGTTAACTTTAATGTTAAGCAGCAGTTTTAATAATTTTTGTTATCAAATACTGTAAGGTTTTTAAGGCATACTGCCCACTTGTGGAAGAGTTACAAATTTCATTACCTGGCTATAGAAAAAAAGAAAGAAGGATTGTAGGATTAATTTATACCCAAAGTACAATAGCCTGTCATAAAAATATGTCAACAAAGAATCAAACATTACCAGGAAAGGATGAATAGTGACTTTTGTCTTTTTGGCCACTCTGTTGTCATATCTTTTTATTTTCCTGGTTTTGCTTTGTTTTTGTGAAAATGAATCAGAAGTACAGCTGAGCACAGGTTAGCCGTTATAGCATTAGATTTTCCTACAAGGTAGTATCAGAATGACTTTTTTTTCTTTGTGTCTCAAAGCTAAATGAACAGACCAAAAGTTTATATCTGCTCTCTCATTAGGATACCTCATTAGCTCAATACCTTCTGAAGAGCTGCTTGGTGGTTTCACTGCCAAGCATTTCCTCTAAATGTCCTGCATGCATCTGGAAATTTTTCATGCTTAAATATAAAAAGTCATGTTCTTAAAATATTAACTTTCTAAAAGTGAATGTAATTATCTTTCTTACAGCAGCATACCAGTTCTGGACTGTTAGTAATTCCTTCATATTGCAGGTAATTCAGGGCCAGTGGTTCTACTGTTTAGTATGTGTTTAATGTGGGGCAAAGAAGGAAGATAAAGGCGTGACATTTACTTGTGGATCCTTTTGGTGTGTTCATTTTTGCTATACATTTATTGCCTAGCATGTCTGTTTCAGTAAAAAATGGATGCGGTTTAATAGCTACTTCAATATTTTTCTAGCTAGATGTGTTCTAGACTGATTTAATCCTTGTCATAGCCACACATGCAGAAAAATTCTGCTATAAGCTCATGAAGTGGATCTCCTGTCAATGTGTTGATGCCTTGCAGCACGCAGGCTTTCCAAGCATGGTGTGGAAGACTTGGGTATTCAAGATTTCAAGATTAGATCTAAGATCCAATAAAAAATTTTGAGGGAGGGAGAGGGAATACGATTAGGCAGCTATATACTCCTGGAAAGCACCAGGAAATTTAAGCCATGTGGCAAGGTGAGCTGGCTCTCATGAGAAAAACAGTGAAACTGCTGAATTTCATTTTGAGGCTTCAGTGTGGCTAGCAGAAGAAAGGCTACTTGTATAACTTAGGAGTTGTGCCCCAGTATGTTTTCTGCAGTACCTGGACACAAAGCCAAACCAGTGATTGCCATACATGCTGTGAAGTTGTTTGCATGGATAATAAAGTTTCACATTTTTGTACTTCTGCCGTTCAAACATTCAGTAAAAGCACTTGGCAATGGCTAATGAATTTGTTCACACAATAGAGGCAAAGACATGACAGCCAACATTTTTCAAATTTAAGTATTTAGAATTAGACACCAAAGTGTTTTTAGAACCCATGATAAAAATGATTGAATTTTTACAACTGTAGAATACTCACAGCTCTCTGCAAGTGGCTTCATTACTCATACAAAATATAAGCAGTTGTGGAAGACGATTTGTGAAGATGATTTTTCCCACCAGTGTGGAAAGAAAAGCCTCGTCCTGTTAATTGCCAAGCTTTCATTCTCATTTGGGGAGTCTGTATTTGATTCCCTGATTCTGAGGCAACAGCAGCTGGTGATGAGTCGCTGAAGCTGCTGCTAAGATTTTTCAAATTGATTTTAGTGAGAGTTTTGACCTGATCTCTGAAGGTTGGACCATTACAGGTTAACTGCTCTGGTAAGTAACTGTATGTATGTTCATTTGCATCATGTCAGTTTTCAGCCCCAGAATCCACAAAAAGGAGAACAACAGCAACAACAAAGTTGACTATGCCTTTAGTCAGCAAAAATGTATAAATAGAGAGGGACCAAAGGCTTGCTGAATTGCAACCGTGTCAGATAAACAAGAATTAAATTTAAAAGTAGTTTAAATGCTCTTTAAGATATGTACACAGGTTGAAGAAAAAGAAATTAGAAAAAGTTGTTGTATATAATGCTAGCAAGCAAAAGACATCAGGAA
This sequence comes from Sturnus vulgaris, assembly GCF_052056855.1. Taxonomy (NCBI): domain Eukaryota; kingdom Metazoa; phylum Chordata; class Aves; order Passeriformes; family Sturnidae; genus Sturnus; species Sturnus vulgaris. Next base: position 110,505,731 of record NC_142243.1, read on the forward strand.
GGGAGGGAGGAAAGCAAGAGAGAACCTCAAATCAACCTCCTGACCTCCACAGATAAGAATCATGTTGCTTAAAGAAGAACTTGTATTTTAAAATACGAGCTTGAAAAAACTTTCTTAAGCAGAAGTCTGCTAGAGTTCTGCTAGGAAAACTAGATTTACCTAGCATCAAAAGCTTTTTATTTTTTCCCTCCTGAGAAAAATTTTTTTGGATGCTTATTGGATTTTTGACCCATCCTATTTTAACTCCTTATGAATCTCAACCTTTTGGATAACTTTGCCAGATACAACTTCCTTCCCAGGCTGACCTGACCTGGATACCCACCATGCACAACAGCACTGCCGAAATTCCACATGCGGCTGAGACATGGAACGAGACTTGGCCCACCCAGTCGCCCAGCTCTGGGTTCTCACTGGGTGTCTTGGTGCTGCTGGCTGTCCTCATGGTGCTGCTGTGTCTGGTGACCATCCTTGGAAACATCCTGGTGATCCTTGCTTTCGTTATGGACAGGAACCTCAGGCATCGGAGTAACTATTTCTTTCTGAATCTTGCTGTTTCTGACTTTGCAGTGGGTAAGTCACAGCCGTGGAGCCACGTGCTAATCGTGTTGTAGGACTCTTAGGAGAAGCACTGGTGTTTATTTTCTGTGTGTTTTCTTCTGAGAGAGCTATTTCCCAGCTGTGTCTGGGGGAAGGATGAGAAATGGTGGAAGGTGCACGAAGTGTTTTAACAGCCTATTTCTTCTCAGAAAATAAAGGATGCTCTGTTAGGTAAGCAGGTATTATTTAGTGCGGCAGGATAAAATATTACTGTGGGAATTTTATGGACTAACAAAGAATGGGAGTTGTTTGTGGAGAGTTTTGGCTGAAATTTAGATAGTCTAATCAAATACAGCCTACATTGTCTGACAGCTCTTGCACAACTGATCAATATCTTCTATTTCAGTCTGCTATCACACAATACAGATCAGCACCTGATGTTTGTGACTAAATAGCAACGAATACTATTTTTAAGCATTTTGCTGTACATGCTCTATCTAGAGTAATACCTTAGGAAAACGTGTTTGTATAGGCAAAATAAAGCAATTTCTAAGAAGTTTGATGCTACATGTATATTTATACATAGGGACACATTTAGTTTTGAAACTTGTAGTGAGAAAAAGTACAATTAAAACACGAGTGTGATGCTTAGTTGGAGACTGAAGTATTGCAATATTCTGTGAAATGTTGAGTGTCTTTCCTGAAAGCCTTAGTTAAATTACTGAGTGTGTAGAAGGATGGTTTTAGATAGTTGTGGCTATTTAATGAAATCTGTATTCTGACTTGTCACATAACAACAATTTTTAATTTTTTTTTTTTATGTACACATTTAAGAAGTATACTGAAAGAAGAGAATAAATTTTTCTTAAATTTTTTTCCAGTGCCAAGGGTTCTGTCAGGAGCACAACTTCTAGCAGTCCTATCCTTGTGATGTCCAGATCTCCTTGTATAATGTTTTGATACCTCCCTGCATATGCTTGATGTCTTCTTCCAACTTATTTCTGCCTTGTTGTGCTGCAGAGCTCTTGGTGCCTGCTCTCCAGTTACAGTGCACTGGAAAAAAAAATAGAGCAGTGAGCAGAAAACAAGTGGACAAACTGGTGTTCTCTCGTCTGACTCACAATCTAGTATCATACTGAACAAATACCAGCATCTAGCTGAGAAGTACAAAGAAAATAGCATTCTCTGCCAAAGAAGGAAGTACAGCTTACTTAGCATTACCTACTTTCCATAATTTTTTGTTTTGTGATATTATTTTTACCTGAATATCTAGTTTTTAATTATAAATTTTGTTAAAATCTTTGCCTTTGCCTTAGTTTGACTTCAGAGTCAAGCTGATTGGTGTTTTTGTACCTACATAATTTAGATTTGGGATATGCCTGAATTTACTTTCTCATTGATTTAAATTGTTAAAAGCTTGCAGAATCATTTTCTTATTCTTTTAATATATCTAATCTAGCTGCTTTTGACATTCAGCAACTTTTGCTTTGTCTCTGTGCTTCTGACCTATAGCTGGGTTTTAATAGAGATCTCTTGATTCTTAGTAGAGGGAGAACAATAGGGACTGTAAGAATTTTACGGAAATGGAAACTCTCAAGATACTCTGTTATGGGAGTGCACACTATTAGGTAATAAATCTAAAGCTGAAACCACGGGTTTTTTCCTGATGTGAATGTTAAAATCTGTAATGTTTTGCTCAAAAGACATTTGTGCCAATTGATCTGTAAATGCAGTGATTCCATTTTGTTGCAGCATTGGGTTCTGTGCACTGAATTTCTGCATCCCAGTTGACTGCACTATTAGTTCTTCAGCCTCCCAAGGCTGTGTTGTGATTCTGTGTAGGGTGATCACCTCAAAATCCATTAAAACGAGGTCGTATTGACATTTTCACAACATTTGGATTTAACAGGCTAAATTTAGGTAGCAATGGGTGTGGGTGGGTCACTCTTGTGTTCCCAGTCTGGTAATACCCATAGATAATATCCTACCAGCTCGCCCTTGAAAAGTGGTTATTATCAAGATTTATGATGAGGAGATAGGGTTAGGCTGGGTGCATTTAATTAACTGTGCTGTTCTTCTAGCCTTTTAATCATACACTTTTGAAATTTAGTCCAAAACTTGTATTTCTGTAAGAAGTTAACTTCTGGAACACTTTCCAATGCGTATGCTTCTTAGAGGAGAGAAGCATGGCAACTTGGATAATTTGAATTACATTTGGGGAAAGATGTTTTTGTTTGTTTCAATTTCAGCAGGTAACACAGAATAGTGTTTACTTCAGTAGGTAGAGCAGTCAACTGCTCCTTCCTTTAGCAGGTGGTGTTAATTGGAGAGGTAACAATGATACACAATAAACATGATGCACCTTTCAGAGAGGAATTAATTATAAGGATGTTACTAGTACCTAGTTTGTAGTAAAGGTTCTTTGGTTGCAGGATAATACAAAGCCTTCCATGTGGCAATTCCAGACAGTATTGATCAATCTTTTGTCTGCAGAAATATTTCTCTGCTGTCATGCAGTGCAGTACTGACTGATGCGTGCATTTGGTTTCTTTTCACAGGTGCATTCTGCATGCCGTTGTACATCCCCTATGCCCTGACAGGGACATGGCATTTGGGAAGAAGCCTGTGCAAGCTCTGGCTGGTCATGGATTATCTCCTCTGCACAGCTTCAGTATTTAACATAGTTCTTATCAGCTATGACCGTTTCCTGTCAGTTACAAAAGCTGTAAGTATAACATTTCTATTTATTGCTTTATATATGTTGAGATTTCTATAAAACTCAGAGTGTTTCACAATTAACACTTTAAGCTAAATGGTGCTTTGTTATTGGTACCATTTTTTTTATAGAGAAATGATGATGCTTCAATGTTGCATTGGGACTTAGAGATAGGACATTGCCTTGCCTATGATTTCAATCTTACCTTTGTGCCACCTGCACTAGAAATGATTTAATTACACTACACAGGAGATGGGAAGGTCCAGGTGAGAAAGAGGCAGCAGGATTGTGGAGAACTTGGGCTTTGGCCATTAGAAGAATTGGTGGTGATGAAAACTAGGTTGAGTCAAGGATGTGCTTAGGCTTGGATAAATTTTATAAAAAAAGAGTGTTTGGAGAGAAAGTGAGATGGACTGAGTGAACATCAGATGTGGATCTGAATTGCTGCAGGGAGTGACTGACATGTGCTGACAATTAGCACTTGATTGGAAACTGATCCCTTGAAGCAAAAAGAAGAATTAATCAAAATTTGTGGAGAGGTAAGAGATGTTTCTTGAGTGTTGTCATTCTTCTGTTTCAGAAGATATCCAAGGAATCAAGTAAGAAATATTATCATTCACCATTTCTAAACTCCGCGTGGTATTTGGTTGTAGAATCCAGGAATGGTTTGGATTGGAAGAAACATTAAAGATTATCTGGTTCCAGCCCCTGCCACGGGCCAGGACACCTTCCACTAGATGAGGTTGCTCAGAGCCCCATCCAACCTGGCCTTGAACACTGCCAGGGATGAGGCATCCACAACGTCTCTGTTGGGTTCCAGTGCTTCACCACCCTCACAGTAAAGAATTTCTTTCTGATATCTTATCTGAATCTACTCTCTTTTGGTTTAAAGCCATTGCCTCTTGTCCTATCTCTACTTGCCTTTCAGGAAGGGCTTCTGCTCAGCCTTCTGGAAGGCTGCAGTCAGGTCACCCCAAAGCCTTCTCTTCTCCAGAAGACAAGGCTTTCATATGTTTCATATTAGATTGGGAAGTTCTCATTTGGGAAGTGCTGACACAATGCCTAATCACTTTCTCTTCTTCCCCAGTGGTGTGGTTTTTGCTGGTTTGTTGGTTTTGTTTTGTTTTGTTTTGTTTTTTTAAGCTGAAGAGTACAGTATAAAAACCCCTGTATTTAAGACATTAATGAAGCTGCAGAGCTCAGAATAAGAATAATGTAAATTAAAAGGGCGTCTGTAACCTAGCTGAGATCCATGTTCTTGTGCCATTGCTGATGGTCTTCATTTACAGGATCACATTCCGGTTTTCTTCTTTAGGGTATTAGGATAGAGGGAGTCTAGGAATGTGTAACAGGGCTATTATCCAAAGAAAAGACACTATGCTTCCTCATAGACTTGGGATCCACCTCTGCGTCTGCTGCAAAGCTAGCCTGTGGCCAGGTTTCAGTCATTCCAGACTTAATAATTTGTGAAGATATGCCCAGCTTCCTGTTTTCTGCCTCTAAATTGGAGCTGTGTACAGAACTAATATGATGCTTTAAGATGTAGAGAAGTCTCAATCTTCAGGCTAAGGATATTTAAAACAGAGAATCCAAACCAATGTGCACTACCCTGCACTACAGCTCTGATGCTTGCTGGTGAAATAGAGACAATGCCCTCTGTGTACTGTGTGGCTGTGAAGGTGCCATTTGTTATTATTTGTGTATCATGCAGGTGCTCTGCTAATGAACAGTATAGGAAGCTAATCAGGAAGGCAGTTCTGAGGAAAGCCTGAGATGCCAAATGTTGAACAGTATAGAGGAAATAAAGTTGCCCAGATTTTCATTAACTTATCTTCTTGTGCTATGAAAGATAGAGGGGACCAAGAGTATGGCTGGGCTATTACAGGGTGGGCTTAGCTCTTCCTAACCTTGGATGATTTTAATTTAAGTCTTAATATGCTGTCTGGGTAGGCATAAAAGCACCAAGATTTTCAGTAGTGGAATGAAGTGTTTACAAGGTAAGGCTAATATTAAAATAGAGTGATTCAATAAGGCAGGGGATGTTATAGTATATGTCTGGGATAGATTTTTCTGCTATGGCAAGAGGAAACAGTATGAAGAATTATATTGTCTAGTGTTTGCAGTCTCACGTGGCAACCTGTCTAATATAGAAGGCTTCTACTTTTGCTGGGCATGTAGGAACTCCCACAGCTGCTTTCACTCTCTGCTGAGCCTGGGTTAATGAATCATAAACCTATTCCTTACCAATTCCTTATTGCTACTTTACTGTGTGGTGGAAACAAGCTATGTCCTTTCATACCTGGAAGCCAAATGATAGTTTAGCCATCATAATTTCTTCTCCTCTCCTATGTCCAGTATTAAAATAAATCACAGAGCTGCAGTGTAAGGAGAACAAGACTAGCAGGTTTTCAGAACCGTACATAGTAAAGACGTCCTAGGTGTCTGGGGAAATACAGAACAAATACTATATTTGGCTTTACTATGTATGGCTTTTTGACATAATGTTCCCAAAATGTTGTCTGAATATGTGACATGTCCTTTTTCCCTTGCAGGTGTCTTACAGAGCCCGGCAAGGAATAATGTCCAGCCCTGCCATCAAGATGGTGGCCATCTGGGTCTTAGCATTCCTCCTGTACTGCCCAGCCATCCTGTTTTGGGAGCACGTGGCTGGACACAGCGTGGTAGCAGTGGATCAGTGCTACGCCGAGTTCTTCAACAACTGGTACTTCCTCCTGTGTGCATCCACCCTGGAGTTCTTTGTGCCACTGCTCCTGGTGACCTACTTCAACGTGCACATCTTCCACAACATCCAGAGGCGCCAGCGGCGCGGCAGCGTGCAGGACTGTGAGTCTGCAAGGAGCAGCAGCCTGTCCTGGAGGTTTTGTGCCTTGCCAAGGCCAGGGGCATCATCTGCTTCATCAGAAGCAGAGGACAGTGTTTCATCACTAACGAGGCCATGGAGACCAGCAGTGGTGGCTAATGGTCCATCTCGAACAGAAACTGGTTCCACAGCTCTCAAGAGGAACTTCTCTGCTTCCTTCTGTTCAAAGACTGGATCAAAACTGCAACGGGACAAGAAAATAGCAAAGTCTCTTGCCATAATTGTCTGTGTGTTTGCCATTTGCTGGGCCCCATACTCTTTATTAATGATTATTCGTGGGGCCTGCCAGGGAACCTGTGTCCATAACTTCCTGTATGAAGCAACCTTTTGGCTTTTGTGGATCAATTCCTCTTTGAACCCATTTCTTTATCCTCTCTGTCATATGAGGTTTCGAATGGCTTTTCTGAAGATATTATGTCCCAAAAAGTTTGCAACATTGAGATCTGGTAACACTTTATAGAGGTGAAAGAAATGTCTTACAGATAAGGTTCCTCTGTTATTTAGTGATACCTTTTCATATGTATTGTCAGCATAAATAGAGGAAAAAGCAATTTGTTTACTATTTACATTGTTTAAGAGTGCAGCAGAGTTATGTAGTTGCCCTGATATTGCTAATTTTCAGGATGTCATTTTTGGTTTTGCTGGTATGATGCCAGATTAATTACCGTCTAGTGCATTGAAAAGAATAACAAGCTTTGCTGGATGTCCTCTTGGTTTGTGAGTGTGAAGTATATTTTTTCCATCTCTTTTTTTTCTTTTCTTTGTTTAATACATAGAGCTGGCACTGTGAAAGAACTCTGCTATCACTGTCTCCATAGAGAGTCACTGAAGGGAGATACCTGTTCATGTGTGTGTTGAAGTTAAATTTATGTGCTATTTATGAACCTAAAACTATCAGTGAAGAAGCAATTCTGCTACATTTTAAAAAGATTGTGAAAATACTCACAGAAGCAGCATATTTTCATTTTACAAACTATTATGAAGACAAGAGAGTGCCCTCTCCTTGTTATAATCTCCACAGTGAGCAATATGCAAGTGAATGGGCTGCTTAACCTGCCCTATCTGTCCTTTTCAAATTTTAATGTGGTGTTGCAGGACAAAGTACATGTAAGTTAGAAATTCTGAGTGATTTTCAGAGAACGAATTTTTCCATGCTAAGAGAATTTTGAGATTGGTTATCAAAATGGTTAGACATAAATGGTAGTTAGTCTTTTCACCTGTACTGTTTTTTCACCTGCCTCTTCAGTAATGCTTAAATGATATTTAGTGCCAGGTCTGTGCACTGTTTGACTGCCTAAAAGATAGGCCACGGTTGGGCACATGATCACATTCCTGTTGAATTAGCAGAGCAAGCAATGCTAAGTTCATACTGGATTTATGATTTTGGCTGGCTGTGCGAGAATAGACAATAACCTCGCTGGTGTAAAGCTTTGCAAGTGCAAAGATATTCCATCAAAATGTCTGGAGCAAATTTGATCTGACAGAGTGACTTTTATACTAGGTAAGTTCTTTGTGTCCTGTTACTGAGACATTATATGGATGTTTTTCTGCCACAGAACAAATATCAAACTGGATTTTTTCACTTGGGGAGCAAGGGCCATATTCACTGCTTGAGAATGAGGTTTACAGAGGTCTGGAAGCTGATACAGAGATGTCTTAAGCAGCTCTTAACAAACAAAGCCATTTAATGTCCAGTGCTGAAAGGAGTGAATAGATGTGTTGGAGAAAGCAATGGAGCTTGATTACTCCCCATTCCATGGCCCAAACTTTCTTACCATGTGTTGAGTGTTGCAACTCACCCAGAAGGCTTTCATGGATGGGTAAGTGAGAGTCACTGCCTACATCTTTTTCTCTCCTTTTATGTAATTTTATTCCTCTTTGTTTATAAATATAAAAATGTATGAAATAGGGAAAGAGAAGTCTGATGCACAGAACAATGAAGAGCAGTAGTGAACTTAGATAGTTTTTAATCTAATTTGAAATTGGCTGTAGAAGTGTTGCCATAACAGAGTACTCCTTTGCAAACACAATTCAAATGCATGGAAGCAGCCTAATTATAGCACAAAAGTTGATGGCTTTGAAGAGCTAGAATGTCTTTCTGTTCAGAGGTCTGGAACTGAAGACTTCTCTTGCCAGTTTTCACACTGCTGGAAGATTATCTTTCACCATTCATTCTCGCTATGCTTCCTTGCCTCACATGGATAGTGTTATGGATTGTGAGCCTAATTGCTAAGAGAGATTCAGCTTCAGGAGCAGGTCATTGATTCAGCACAGCTGTTTTTACTGACACGGGCTGTGGTGCTGGCGTAGATTCTGTGGGGTTTGTTTTTCTGTGATGCTTAAAAAATCTAAACACACACACAGAGTTAAAACATTTGTAGAATAGCTGGTATACTAAACATCTGTTAAATAGAGCAACTGCAGATAGGCCCCAGATAGAAATGTATTTGAGTAGTTTGCTTTTCCATCTCTATGCTTTTAGTATAAAAATTCAGTTGCATTTTGTGCTTAAAGAATGTGCTGCTCATTTGGGAACAATAACCTACAAAATTATTGACTAGATAAACTCAGTCCACGTTTTGCAGTGCCGGAAAACTAGTTAGTCAGGGAATTTCCAGGCAGCACAATCTGCAGCAAACTTGAAACAACATACCATGGTGAAGCTACTAGAAATCAGTATTTTTAGAGTCTGTTTTACATACAGAGTGTTCAAACTGTTTTCTCACACCACTCCTGTGTATTGGATGAATTTATTGTTTTTTTCTATCTGTTGAAAATTTTGCTTAGTGTTCCCAGGGCAAGTCAAGCAGTGCTGTGTCCATAGCTTTAAAGCTGCCTTAGTCAGGGTGGCATCAAAAATATTCTCAGTTGTGAATCATAAATCAGACGTTTTTCAGGGTTATGGTAAGATACCTTTTCAGCATTTGTTCTTTTGCCCCAACTCAAATGGATGTTTCTTGCCAAAAGGTTTTCTAAGCCAGGTCTCTCTAACCAGTCACTCATTCATTTCACTATTTCATGTCCTTGAATTTTCATGTCTTTGCAGGTGTTCAGTAGGCCTTCTAAATACTTGGTGAAAGTGGCTATATGACTTTGTGGGCTTCAACTCAAACCACACCAGTTTTTTTTCTAATTTGACCCTGTCAGATACAAAAAAATCAAAACCCTCAACAAATAAAAATAAATGTTGGAAGAAATTGTGTTATCTTTTTTTTTGTTTATTTCTGGAAAAAATATTGAACGCTAATGATTCTCCTAAAGTCTATGTCCTTTTATTTTCCAAAGGAAATACCACAGATTTCCCCCTGAGTGCCACATAGGACTATGATTAAAACTTCAACATTTGATTTATTCCCTAATTTTAAAAGCAAATTACTACATTCTCCTTGTCCACTAATCCAGTAATTTTATGAAAGAAGGCAACCAATTTGCTCAGGTATGATTTACCCTTAGTAAGTCCATGCTGACTGTTCCCAGTCATCTTCTCCTTCCCCAGATCCTCAGAAATGCCTTCCAAGAGGACTCAGTCCATTATTTTCCCAAGGACTAAAGACAATCTGACCTTTTGTCTATGTGGCAGCATTTGAAGATTGTTGCAACATTTGCCTTTCTTCAGTTGTTGGGAATCTCTCTTTATCCACTATCATTCTAGGAGGATAGAAATTGGCCTTACAAAGGTGGTAGCTGGTTCTCTTGATAGCCCAGTGGGTTCCATGGAATTTTATCTGTCGAGACCCCTCAAGTCATCCTCTTTTATTCTCACCTGCTTGTGACAGTTCTCATCCTTGAACTCATTCACTAAGCCTGTGTTGGGATTGTTGGTTTAAATCTTCAAAAGAGCTGAGCAGTTGTTAGCTACTATAAAGTTGTTTCTTGTAAAGGCACGTCAGTCTCAAAAGGCAGAGTCCCAAGTGTTAAAGTCCGTGCTAAAAGCTTTTGGCATAGAGTCCCAAATAGAAGAAAAGTCCCAGTTAGAAGCAGAAGCAGCCCCTGGTGCAAGGCCCTGAGCTGGCTGGAGTTGCAGCCTAGTACAGAGTCCTGAGCAGAGGCAGAGGCTGCAGCCTGGTACTGAGTCTCAAGAGGCAGATGCTCCCTGGTCTTTTCTTCTTCTGTTCTTTTCTTCTTCCTCTTCTTCTTCATGTGGTGGTAGTGATGATGATGATGGTGAAGGAAGAGAGAGAGCGAGAGAGAGCTCTCACTCCAATGCATGGATTCTTATTTACAAATTAGCAATTGAGCCAAGAACACGAATCTGAATAATTTCTTCTAAACCTATTATAATTTTAGTTTTTTAATACAAAAGTTTACATATAATCTACACATATAGCCTATCTGTTCTATCTGAAAAATGTTAGCAATATTCTTATTATATTTTTATTGCATCTAAAACTATGTTTTTGAGCTGTCACTGAGACTTTTTTTTGAAGCTTGTTTTTGTTTTTGATCTCTCACTAAAACTTGTTTTTCACACGCAATTCTAAGGCTTTTACTTCTTAAGGCAGTTAAAACATTCTTACTTACTTAAACTTATTTACTTACTTACTTAAAACTTAAGCTTGCACCTCTATTTCATGTATGAGTGGCTTAATATACTTTAATTTCTCTAAAAACTTTAATTCAATTCCTGCATACTGTTCTCTCTCTGAGAGATTCAGAGAGGCATCTGTTTTTCACACTCCAACAAGCCTGGAGGAAAGGGAGACATAGTTAATGAGGAATGAAGTTAAGGAAGCACTGGGTACCTTGGCCTTATCTGCACCTGCTGTCACTGGATCACTGGTCCCATCCAGCAAAGTACTTATACCTTCATTATTCACCATTTTGCTGTTAATGGGCTGGCTGAAGTTCTTCATGTTGCCCTTGATGTCCTTTACAAACATCAACTCTCGGTGAGCTTTTGTTTTCCTAACACCATTCTTATGTGGCCAGGCAATGTTTCTAAATATCTCTTTTGTATTTTGTCCCTCTTTCAAACTCCTTCATGCTGCCTTCTTGCATTGTGGTCTCCAGGGTTAGCCACTGTCATGATACATCTTCTTGAGAACTGGGATGGACTATTCTTGTGCATGGAGGTTGCTGTCTTAGAGGCCTGCAGCTTCCTTGAGCTCCTTGTCTTTTGGATCTGCCTCTCATGGGATGACTCCCACTACCACTCTCCTAAACGGAAATCTGCTCACCTGAAGCCCATGGTCTGCACAGCTACTTTCCTTCCTCACCCCCTTTAAGATCTTGAGTTCCACTACTTCCTCATCACTATATCTGAGTCTGGCACTGATAACACATCCCTACACAGCCCCTCATCACTGAGCAGGTGATTCAGCTGTGCATCACCCCCATTAGCCCACATAAGACTTGTACCTAAAAGTTCCCTTGACAGCCTCCAGGAACCTTGTTCATTGCTAGGATCTGATTGCACTTCCAGCAGATACCATGAAGGCTGAAGTCCTACATAAGAAGGAGGTCCTGTGGTCCCGAAGCTTCCTTGAATTGCTTAAAGAAGACTTCATCAGGTGCCTCGCTCTGAGCTCTGCAGCGTACTCTCACCACAATGTCACCCATGTCAAGTGTGGCTTGGTGACAGCACAGGAAGCTAAGCTTCCCGGGCTGCAGCTGTGCACACACACCTAAGGCAGCTGTGTCTCATCACCACCTTCTGCCATTCCTGAGGTCTCTTCTGTTTCTGTTGCCCTACACCTGTTGCTTTAATGACTCTTCACAACATAATTCCCTTTGTTACTCAGTATGGTGGCAGAGCACTGCATCTTTCCTTCCCACATCTTGCCCACCCTCTCTTTCCTTGTTTCTTGCCCTACATCTTCCAAACACCTGGCATTATAGCTGCAGTTTGAAATGCTGGTCACTCAGTGTGCCATGGTGCTACAGAGTCAGTGAGTGTCAGCCACAGCCATGGCCTACCAAATTCTGTGCACTTCTACCAAAATAAATGGAGTTCTGATGAGGAAGGGATATCTTTTCTCACACCTGAAAAGGGCTAAAAGCCCTTCATGGAGTAAAAGCTTATCTAGGATTACTTGGGAGCTGCAGGATTAAATTTGCCAAAGTCCAGGTATTTGGTTTGTTTTGCCCAAAGCTTCTGGTTCAGGTGAACTGAAGAGGTATTGGTGATGCTTCTGCTGCATGTAACTGTATTACAAATGCTCTGTAATCAGCAACACTAAGAAATATCTCTCTGTTATTAACTGTAAAATTTAAAAGTGGCAGAGCAGCAAGTGCAAAAGTGTCTACATTTTTTACTGTATGGGAAATAGAAATGTAATAATTTTCATCCTGTTCACCGCTGTGGAAGTGAAAATGAGATATGGTTTTAGCTTCAGCACAATTTGATATGTAAAACCACTTACACATCACTAATATGCAAACTGCTTGACTGTGAAAAAGTTATCTTCAGACAAGCTTTTTTGACTTAGTAGATAATGATCTTTGTCAGGAAAGACACTGCTTATGAGTTGTCTTTTCTAAGGCCAACAGGTGCATTCAGATCAAGAAATGTCAGAGAGTCCAGGTCTTGAGGTCTTGTGTTCCATTTTTTTGATATTATGAATATTTTCTTTTTATGTTTCAGTATTCAGCCTAGCCTGCTAATAGATTCATCTCAACCTTTTGGATAACTTTGCCAGATACAACTTCCTTCCCAGGCTGACCTGACCTGGATACCCACCATGCACAACAGCACTGCCGAAATTCTGCACGCGGCTGCGACGTGTAACAAGACTTGGCCCACCCAGTCGCCCAGCTCTGGGTTCTCACTGGGTGTCTTGGTGCTGCTGGCTGTCCTCATGGTGCTGCTGTGTCTGGTGACCATCCTTGGAAACATCCTGGTGATCCTTGCTTTCGTTATGGACAGGAACCTCAGGCATCGGAGTAACTATTTCTTTCTGAATCTTGCTGTTTCTGACTTTGCAGTGGGTAAGTCACAGCCGTGGAGCCACGTGCTAATCGTGTTGTAGGACTCTTAGGAGAAGCACTGGTGTTTATTTTCTGTGTGTTTTCTTCTGAGGGAGCTATTTCCCAGCTGTGTCTGGGGAAAGGATGGGGATTGGTGGAAGCTGCATGAAGCGGCATTAATAGTCCAATATGTCTCAAAATATGTTATAATGAGAAATGCATCATTTTTCACATTAATACTTTAATGTTGCTTCAAGAAAAAGGCGTGACTGTTATATGTGAATACTTTTTGAAGAGGTTTGTTTGCTATAGCTTATGATTTACCCTTGCCTCTCCTGTAGGAGTGTTCATCTCACACTTCAGAGCATCCTTGTATTTGACAGCTATGTGTGATACATGCAGGTTAATGAATTACTTCTCTATGTCATACTAATGGTTTCTGAATATATTACACTACAGAGAGACAGTTTATCACCAGGACTTTTTACTGGCTTCAGCTTAACACAGGCTATTGATCTGATTGGTTGTTTGATACCAGTAACATCCCTCTGGCATCTCTCATCTATATTCCTTATTGGTGCCCTCTTCCCATAGCATCACTGCAGGACTCCAGGAGAGTTTGTTGCTGGACCTGCCATGGATCCAGCCCTGGCTGGTGCTGCTGAGTGAGGTAGTGTTGGAGTGAATGCCATTTGCAGCATTCCTCCATGGCTGAAGCCAGGGAAACAGCCCATGCAGCAGAGAAAGCCTGACAAAACCATACTCCCATGGCAGATGTGCCAGCAAATGTCTTGACTTGAGGCTGGCAAGGAGGTACTTCTGCACACAAAGGATTTCTCTTCAGGATGGTCACAGAGACCAGAATTCGTTGAACTGTGAGAAAGGAAATTGTGGCCACAGACTTACTGCACTTCTGGCAATACCATCTCCCCAAATGCTGTTCCTTTGTCAGTGCTGTGTAGTGAAGTGAATTAGTTTAGCCTTTAAGGTTTTCCTTCATTTATGCCATTTGTGGCATACATGCAACATGTGTTGCCTTATTCTGGGGCTTGCTCCATGCGGCAGAAACCATAGGATCATATGATGAAGCCTTTGCTTTCCTGCTAAGGCAGACAATTTGCTGGAGCTGCTGTTTCATCACTCAGGTCTTCTGCAAAAGTTTGTTTCTCCTCATATCTCATAGTTTAGTCAAGAGAGTTAAATATCTACCTTCTGCATCCGTTCTTTGTGGCTGGTGCCTTAGACATTCTTAAATCAGCCAAGAGGAAATGGTTTCCATCAGTATATAGACCCATAGTAAATCTAAGATTTTGTCTCTGATATTGGTCAGGAAATCCTTTATTTTCTGAAATTGCTGTGGGTTTTTTTGTTTGTTTGTGTAATTTATTAAAAATCTGGAATCTTTCCAGGGATGTGACTCGTCTTTTGCATCCACTAATCAGTATAATTAGGAATAGCTTCAAATATCGATGTCTAAAACCTGGGGTTTGCCTCTCTATTTGTATGTATAGCTAAAAGTAGTCATTACTTTTTGACATGGTACCAAACATTGATCTCATTCAAGTTCATGAGAAGAGTAGCTGCTATCAGCAACTATGAAAAAAGAGTATTTAGTACCAAAGTGATGCTGCTTGTATTTAAGGTATATGGTAAAATAAGCCATCAGTATTGAGAGTGCTGTGATAACAGTCAGACAACTGTTGATAACAGTCTGTCAGCTCATTGCCCGGAGTTTTATTGTCAGTGGACCACATCACCCTGGATATGTTTAGTAACTTCTAAGATCTTGATGGATATGCCAAGAAAGGAATAATCTAGAGATTTTAAAATGGATCTTGAAGCAGTATATAATTTTCTATTTGTCTCTGGTAGATCAGCATTTTCAGAAATGCAGAATCAGCTATTGCATCACACTTTTGAAAGAATGTTAGTGTTAAAATGAAGAAGTTTCTGGCTTAAAAATAAAACATAAACATGATTTTCTTAATGGAGTACTTTAATGGAAGGTCTTTTGAACAAAACACAAATGTAACAAACCAAAATAGTTTTGGAGTTATTATCAGGTAGAGAAGAAGCATGAGATTAAAACACTCCTTTAAAATGAGAGTTTCATACTTCTGCTGTGTCTGCTCTATTTCTGGTAGAATACCACACAGACTGTCCAATATATTGTCTTCAGCTTACAAATGCTAACCAATCTTACAGGAATAACTGCCATTGTAAACATCTGCAGATGTGTTTGAGGGAAAATTCTAATATAGATGAAAGAATAGAGGAAATACAATGATGAGGTTACCTATCAGAATGCAACCACAACGCATATATGCTGCAACACTAATTTTATACCTTTAAAGAATCTAAGTTGGTTAGACTTGGATTTTCTTCTTCAGTAAATCCTTCTTTGCTGAATTGCTTTCAGCTTATTCTCAACAATCAGCATACATAAATCACATTAAGATCTAAGAGTAGGAAGCCACCAACAGACTTCATGAGAATTTAAGAATTTTTGTATACAAATTACATATCGACCTTATTAGATTTGTTGATTTTTTTTTAAACAAATACCAAAACAGTGTGTTTCTTTGCAATCCCTATGAAGTGCATGATGTCTTTGTGGTTGCTTTCCTCAGGTGTGTTCTGCATGCCCCTCTACATCCCTTACAGCCTGACAGGGAAATGGCACTTAGGAAGAGGCATTTGCAAGCTCTGGCTGGTCATGGACTATCTCCTCTGCACAGCTTCAGTTTTTAACATTGTTCTTATCAGCTATGACCGTTTTCTCTCAGTTACTAAAGCTGTAAGTACCCTGTTTAGAGCTTTTCTGATTTTTTCCCTTGGATTGTTATATTCACCAACCTTTGCCATGTTGATGAGTATAAGCCCAAATTTAATGAAGATAATACCCCTCAAAAATATACTGGCATGTGGTGATAATTAGATATTTTGCAGCCAGATGGGGTGAATATTCTACATTGAGCATGTTTCAGTGCAGAGCCAGTGAACCAGGGCTTTTCTCACAATTTCTGCTGCAAGCTGTGTTACTGCCTGAGGAAAAACAGTCTAGGGGGTAAAAAGGGTAAGGCAGCAGACTGGTAAAAAAGGAGCAAGGAAAGAGGAAATTCAGAGTAAACTGCATTTGGGTTTGGACCAAAAATCAGGCATGGAAGGAAAAGACAATGGAGCTAGGACAGTGAAATAAAGGACTCTGGGGAGGGTGTCTAGACCTGAGATGTGATCCAAAATCCTTCTGGATAAGACTGGGAGCAAGAGCAAGCAGGCAGAGAGTGGGACAAAGGACAGGCTGCAATCACTGCCGCATTGTAGATCTGCAGCAATAAACTCCTCTTTGTGTCTGGAGCAGAACCCCAAACTTCAGACACATTCTGTCTGCTTTCTGCAGAGAATCCTACACACCTCGTGTGAGCTTTGTGTCTTGGGCCATGCTAGGGGTGGAGGCCAGCATTTCTCACCAGCCTCACTGTTAGCTCAAGTGGCAGGGAATGTCACAGAGAACTAAAGGTTCCAGCTCTTCTGTGTGTATGAGACTGTCAACA
Organism: Sturnus vulgaris; assembly: GCF_052056855.1. Taxonomy (NCBI): domain Eukaryota; kingdom Metazoa; phylum Chordata; class Aves; order Passeriformes; family Sturnidae; genus Sturnus; species Sturnus vulgaris. The sequence continues at coordinate 110,522,325 of NC_142243.1, forward strand.
TAACTTCATAGAATCAAATTTCAGTCTTATTAGTGGTAATTAATTTAACTTCCTATAACTGCTTTTTTATTAAATTTTATTATTTTATTTTATCTAAGGAAAAATCTTGTAAACCAAACACCAACATTTTTGGTGTGTAAGAAACCTTACACTGGAAAGCCAATGACCCAGCATTTAGAAAGTGCAAAATTCAGAGCACCTATACAAATGCAGTTAAGACCCATGGACATTTGTATGATAGTTCTAGTGACATTAACTCAAACTTTTGTTATCAATTGGATATCTAAGCTTGCAGAATTACGCACTCATCCTGTGAAAGGGATGAAGCAGGATGTGAGCTACATTATATCTCTCTGTTCTGCAACATATAGTGGAAAATATGTACTGGCCCTGGAGTGGATGGAGAAGGAAGAAAATGGGTGATTTTTTTAGTTTCATCAGCTCAGGGCTGTGGTGCAGGTGTGGTATCCCTTCATCCTTATGAATTGTGTAGTAAGTAATTTTGTTATAGGTTAAATATGTGTGTCATCTTTTCTGTTGAGCACCATGATGCATACCATTATTATTTTGTAAAATGTTGCAAAAAGCAGCATAGTTTCCAGTGAGTGAGAGTAATGCTTCCAACAGCTATAAAGTGCAAATTCCTCTGGCACTTTAGACCATAGGTGTTGGAGTGTGTGAAACACAGGCCTCTCTGAATTCTTCAGAGAGACATCAGAGTGCAGGAATCGAATTAAAACCTTTGGATGGATTAAAGTATGTTAAGCCACTCATACATGAAATAGAGGTGTAAGCTTAAGTTTTAAGTAAGTAAGTTTCAGTAAGTAAGAATATCTTTTAAGTGCCTTAAAAAGTAAAAGCCTTAGAATTTAGTGTGAAAAACAAGCTGTGGTGAGAGCTCAAAAACATAGTTCTCAACAGTAGTGTAGAAAACAAGTTTCAAAACCAAGCTGTAGTGAGAGGTCAAAAACATAGTTTTAGACATAATGAAAATATAGGAATACTGCTTACATTCTTCAGATAAAACAGATTGGCTATATGTGCAAATTATATGTAAATTTTCGTATTATAGGTTTAGAAGAAATGCTTCAGATTCGTGTTTGTTCTCACTGACTAATTTGTAAATGAGAATCTGTGCACTGGGGAGAGACCTTCTCTCTTTGCCTCACTGCCATCATCACCTGGAAGAAGACAAAAGCTGTGGCTGCAGCTTTGACCTTCTTGGGGCCTTGCACCAGGAGCTGCTTCTACTTCTATGTGGGACTTTACTTCTATTTGGGACTCTATGCCAAAAGATTTTAGCACAGACTTTAAAAATTTGGGACTCTTTGCATTTTGAAGCTGATGCGCCTTTACAATAAGCAACTTTACAGCAACTAAAAACTGCTTTGCTCTTTGAAGACCTGAACCCAGAACAATCCCAACACACAGGCGTCTCAAACAAGGCATTCCAAATTCCTAGGTACTGATGGATGATCAGTTTCATCCCCTGGACCTGGACCCTGCTATGGTGGCATTAACTTGTAGAGAGACCACTCTGTCAACATCAATGAAATAAACGTGCTTGGGTGAGCTTCAGCTGATCAGCACAGCCACAGCTCTGTACTACCAAGTGTCTCTTGAGTTCATTTCCAGTTGCTTCTCTTAGTTCTGAAATAGATCTCTACAAGTCTGAACTTTTAATGTTTTTTTTTTTCCCTTGCAGGTGTCTTACAGAGCCCAGCAGGGAATAACATCCAACCTTGCCATCGAGATGGTGGCCATCTGGGTCTTAGCATTCCTCCTGTACTGCCCAGCCATCCTGTTTTGGGAGCACGTGGCTGGACACAGCGTGGTAGCAGTGGATCAGTGCTACGCCGAGTTCTTCAACAACTGGTACTTCCTCCTGTGTGCATCCACCCTGGAGTTCTTTGTGCCACTGCTCCTGGTGACCTACTTCAACGTGCACATCTTCCACAACATCCAGAGGCGCCAGCGGCGCAGCAGCGTGCAGGACTGTGAGTCTGCAAGGAGCAGCAGCCTGTCCTGGAGGTTTTGTGCCTTGCCAAGGCCAGGGGCATCACCTCCTTCATCAGAAGCAGAGGATGGTGTTTCTTCTTCCATGAGACCAAAGAAAGAGTCTTTGGAAACTGACTGCTCATCTCCCTCCAGAGGCAATTCTGTAACCCCAGAAAATGACTTTTCTGCTTCCTTCTGTTCAAAGACTGGATCAAAACTGCAACGGGACAAGAAAATAGCAAAGTCTCTTGCCATAATTGTCTGTGTGTTTGCCATTTGCTGGGCCCCATACTCTTTATTAATGATTATTCGTGGGGCCTGCCAGGGAACCTGTGTCCATAACTTCCTGTATGAAGCAACCTTTTGGCTTTTGTGGATCAATTCTTCTTTGAACCCATTTCTTTACTCCCTCTGTCATGTTAAATTCCGAATGGCTTTTCTGAAAATACTATGTCACAAAAGGTTTGCAACATTAAGATCAGGTTCTTTTTAGAAGGAAAATAAAAACAAGGTCCAAGAGCAGCTGGATGAGAGATGTAAGTAGCCACTTTTTGAAATTAGATTTAGTCTTTTCCAGGAGATTAAACTAGTTGGAAAACCTAAATAAGCCTTCTGTGAAATGTCCTCCTGCAGACAAATGTGCAAGAACAACCTTTTTGTAATTTTCCCAGTTATTTTAATTGACCAGTTGAAGGTTATTGCCACTATCTGACTTTTCCTAATAGTCTATCCACATTATCTTAATTCTGATTGCTGAAAATGTTGTCTTCAATTGCAGTACCATGTATATTTGTGTTCACAGGTGATATTAGTTAAAAATACAATAAAGTTGTATATTACCCACAGGGTCAATAGTATTCTAAAGTTGCTATGTTCTCTGCTCTATTTCTGTTGAACAATTTGCATTCAGAAACTGAGTTCTGCCTAGATGAAATATCCAATGAAGTTATTATTTTTGTTGTCAGGCACATAGCAGGATTACTTCCTTTCACTAGAGGTTTTTGGCCATCAGAAACAAATGGGAACTACTTTCAAAAACTTGGATGTATGTGCTCTCTGCAGAAGGGCATTGCTCACTATATTTGCTCAGATGAAGCAGTAGAGAATTCAGGTGTGTAAAGCATTTATATGGATGTCCAATTCTGCAAGAAACCAGCCTTCTTTAGGTGTAGTTCTGAGAGATCATTGAAAGAGAAGTATTTGTTCTTACTCCTTGTGGAGGGAAATCCAATTCTGTTTCTGTTATAAGCTCTCAGCTGGAGGTTGTGATAAATGGGTGTAGTTCTTACTGTCTAAGGCTGTGTTTGTTTTTCTGCATAAGCCAAGAAAATGGCTGGCCTTGATGGCTGCTTACAGTATGTGTGGTGAGAGCTGAGACAGCTTGGAGGTGATCTTCTTCCAATGCACACTTTCCATACTGTTAAGGGCTATTTACTTGCATGGCTCTGAAATTACCAGGTACTAACTTCCTTACTAAATAAAAGGTGTGACTTTAAAATGTAAATAATTGCTTTTCATCACATGGTCAGTAAATAAATAGAAGAGTGAAAACTAAATAAATGTGAGAGGTATTTGGTGTCCATTTTATCTTCTGGTTTTATTCGGTGTATATTCATATAGTATATTAGTATATTTAACTTAACAGTCCTCTGAATGTTCTTCTAGGCTGAAGTACCATTTAATCACACTTATAAGTTTTGTAATACTATATGATAATTTATAGTCTTACTTTTACAAATTACATGTGTATTCAGCAGTGTAAGAAGTATTGTTTCTCAAATATGAGATGAGAACTCTAATATTCAATACAAACTACTTTGAAGACCTGTTTTTTGCATTTGTTACAAGATTTTGGCCAGTGAATTGGGCTTGTAATAATTGCTAAAAGTCAGCATATGGGTATCTCCAAACCATGTCAGAACACAAAACACAAGAGCCACTACACCCACCTGTTTTCTTTAAGTGCAGCATGTACCAGGCTTTTACTTGCAAAGTTTTTGTCATTATTTTAAAATACAATTTGTAAAGTCAACTTGTAGTGCTGAACACGTGCAAACAGATCCTTCTGTGTCAGCTGTTAGAGCAAATTCTCCTTCAAGTTTATAAGACATGTTTTTGACTGTGTCAGCAATACAGAGATAAAGATTTCATTCTGGTTTGCTTATCAAAGAGATGTTTTTGAAATTTAGCTGTTGCCATGCATAGATAAGGACAAAATCTTATATCTGTGTGTTACGTTTTTTTTCTGTTCTTCCTCTTCCTTGCTCACATTTTTTGCTTTCTTCCCATACCTGCCTGGTCTCTGCCACAACTCTTTGGTACAGGCCAGAAGAGCTGAGTGCTGGCATCAACAGAGATTAATTTATAAGCTGACTGAGGCCTTATGAATTCTGCAGCAGTGCCCTGTGCAAAGCCAAGGAGAAGCAAGTTGAAGTTAGTTGATACAAGCTATGGAGGACAAGCTGAGGTGCTCTGAGGGGCAGTGAAACACATGATGCTGCCTCCGTTTAGGCTGACTTGACATGTTAGAAGTTGTCAGAATAAACTAATGCTTCTTGATGCAAACTTGGCTTTAGAGGCATGGGCAGACCTTTCAGTAGTACCTCTGGGTTATTTTTGTCAGCCTTTGCAACTGCACTGGGAAATAAGGTGTGAATCTAGCTGGTCCTAGAGTAGTCAGAAAAAAGCTGGTGGGAAAGCAAAATGGACTTTGTTTAGGTGAGGGGCTAGATTAGCCTCTTTATTCTTCTGATGTAGATATTATTTCCAGCAGAGAAAAGGGCAGAATCCTAGCCTTGATGCTAAGGTTTAGACTGGAAAAGATCTTTAAGATCATCTGCACCTGGGCAGGGACACTTTCCACTAGATCAGGTTGCTCAAAGCCTTATCCAACCGGGCCTTGAACACTTCCAGGGATGGGGCATCCACAACTTTTCTGGACAACCCATGTCAGTGCCTCACCACACTTGAATTTCTTCCTAATATATAATCCTAGTCTATATAATCTTGCCCTCTTTCAGTTTAAAGCCATTGCCTCTTGTCCTATTACCACATGCCCTTGTAAGAAGTCCCTCTCCAGCTCTCTTGTAGCCCCCTTTGGGTACAGGAAGGCTGTTTCAAGGTCCCCCTGGAGCTGAACAACCTTCTCCAGGCTGAACAACCCCAACTCTCTCAGCCTGTCTTCATAGGAAAGGTGTTCCATCCTCTGATCATCTTTATATCCCTTCTCTGGACCTGCTTCAACAGGTCAATATCCTTCTTATTAGGGCACCCCAGAGCTGGATGCTGAACTCCATATGGAGTTTCACAGGATCTCTGTACATTGTACCTCTTACCTTTCATCCAGGCTGTGGAAACACTTGGAATTGTCAGGGGAAGGGTTTAGACCAAGAAGACTCTTGTGGATAGTGGAAGTTGCATAGATAAGCTGCATTTCTGACCAAAATAATACTTTCATGCTGATGGCATGAAATTCTTCCTATGCCTGCTCTGAATCCATGGTCAGTGCAGGTCCTGCAAGGCATGGCTTGGTATCCATGCTGATGAAAGGCAGCAGTAACACTGATGGTTAGAGTGAAAATCTGACATCACTGTCAGATGTAGATGTCACTTCTCCCTTGGACTGATAGAACCATAAAAGAAACCAAAATTCAGATGTGCACCTAAGACCAAAATCTAAAGTTGGATAAAAGACACTGCCATACTTTTTAGGAGGAATTAGTCTGGACTTTGGAGAGGAGGCTTTTTAGTTTCATTAGTGAACAGCACCTTAGTCCTTCATGAAAAAAATCTTCTTTGGCCTCTAACAAAAAAACTCATGCAGGACCTGTTGCTGAGAAAGTTTAGTCAAGAATAATTAAGTCTTATTCTTTTTGTGTGAGAGCCTTGTGGGCACCCAATAGGACTTACTTGCCATGATAGATGATTGACCTCCCCTGGACCTTCACTCCTTACACCAGCCTTGGGCCTAAGAACATCATTAAACTGGAGTGGTCCTCTCCTGAGATACATGAGTGCTTGTAGGCTGCTCTGAGCACTCTCTTCTGCATTTTTGGAAGCTTTAACTGGACTTCTGAGATTGGCCTTGGACCTAGCTTGTCACCTCATGTTCTGTCATATTCTGCCCCAGCCACACCTAGGGAACTGAAGTCATCCACAGCAGCGTAATCTGAGGTATCACTCGTCTCTCAGAAAGAAATCACACCAGTGGGTCAAATACAGTCTGATCAAGGACTCTCCAGGAGGTTCTCAGTTCTGCCTGCAAAGGATCTCTTGTCTTCTTCCCCCCAAACAATTCCAGATCACAATCTTTCTTTTTTTTTTTTTTAAACACTGCTATCTGATACTTTTTCATTATATCAATCTTCACTTGTATCCTTCAATGCTGCATCCTTTTTCCTTGCAGACTCACCATATTTTTTATATTCCTGTATTACCAGGTTTCCCATTTTGCAACAGGGAAAATACAGATAAACAGATAAAATAGCTTTTTCACAAAACATAAAAGACATTTTAAGCCAAGAAACACAAAAAATTAATCCACAGCAGAAAAATCCATCTTTTTCTTTGGTCTTGTTTTCAACTTGCATGCATTTATTTTAAACACAATGTTTTAGCAGCAGTGTTAATGAAGTGCATTAGAAGCAGCTTTCCTAGTGCAAATAGGGTAAACTGGCATAAAGTGGAGTGGCTGCATTTTTGTGTGGCAAAAGTGGAACTGCATCATGTAATGAGAGAAGATGACGGTGAAATTCAATTTTTTACTGTGCAAATGGGGAAGTGGAAAAAGCAGACTATTTTGTATATCACTGGTTATCACTAGGCATTGTCCTCTCAAGATTTTCCCCCTCTAGCCCTTTTTTTTCAGGATCTGCCTACTATACTTCAAGCTGGATAAAACTTTCTTGCCTTTAAATGTTGGCATAGTGCTCTGATCTCTGATTTTGTGTGTATACACGTTCATTTACTTTCTCTCCTTGCTAAACAACTTTGCCCGAAATTCTAGTCTTAACTACGCCTGAGTAGGCTTAAATATGCGTGGAAGGCAGGCACTGTGGATACATCTGCTGGCTTTCCTTTCAATAGCTTCTCATAGAAGTCTCATTTTGGCATTTTTTTCCTGTTGCTGTTCCAACCAGCATATTCCTGCAGATGTCACTGGTGTTACACGGTATTTTTAAGCCTTGCAAATCCGAGGGTTTTTCAAAAGGTGCCATTTATGTGTACAATCCTACATGATATGACAGCAGCACCTTCTGCTAAAACTGCCACCAGATCTGCCGTATTACATCTAATATTTACTCTGCTGCAGAAAAGATTAGGAGAATGGCTTATTACCTTGGCAAAGAAAGGAAGACTTAAGTCACACAGATAATCATAAGTCAGCACAGCACTCCTTTCTAAGTTGCTCTGCATAGAAATCATCCTGTGCTCAGAATTTAAAGCAGGGCCTTTAAAGCTGAAAAGGAGAGAGTCACAGTGGGCTGAGAGCTGGTCCTCAGCATTGGCTTGTCAGAAAAAAAGTCCCTTCTCTTCTGACACAAAAGGGTTTTTTCTCATTAAGCTATTTAAGCTATTCTACTTGTGGGCTGCTGCTAAAGAAGTCCATCTCTCATACCCTTCTTGCTGCCCATTGTCAGTAGCTTACTTTTGGGTTATCTTGAATCACCAATGAAGTGGCAGCTTTGGATATGAGTATTTGGTTATGTTTCTCAGTAATTTCCTATGGATCAGAGCTTTAGCTTTGCTAAAGTCATTGGAGATTTATCAAGACAGCCAAGCTGTGCCAAACAAGAACAGAGTAGACCTTTGCCTGATCTGTACAGTGGACAACTTGAGGGGGATCAGCTCAGCAGAGTTTTTGAGGATGGAGAACTTCTCCAGTAAGACAGATCTTGGTTCTAACGCTTTCCATGGCATTCTAAAGATTGAGCAACTCAAACTCTCTCTTGAACCATTTTTACATGGGAAACTGTTTGTAACTGTTAAAACTTATGGAGTTCCCTACTGGGACATTTACATTCAGCTGGTTCTGCTGCTTTTGACAAATGACTGCAAGTAGAGTCAATCCTCAAGTATATACAAAGACAGTATGTCAGTGCAAATGCCTTCTTTATGGGATATGAGCCAAATTAGTTTCTGGAATAAAGCCAAGGAAGTTAATGGGTATAGCCTCTCAAGTTTAAGGGTTTATCTTATTTGTATTCTATTTCTGTAATAATTTCTGGTGTACACAGATCAATTAGTTTTCAGCTTGTTCTACTAATGCCATCTCAGGTTAACCCACCACCTGACTTTTGTGGTATTATACTGACACACTGTTTCCTTCTGTTCTCTGTTGCTAGGTTGTTCACACTATTTAATGTCACAATATAATTTTTTCATCATTATATATCAGGTATAATGAGAGAAAATTGCACTGGCCTCTGACTCACCTCCTCTTACAGCCTCACATCTGGTGTTGTATCCCACCTCATGCTGGAGGTACTGGAATTAGAGTTCTTTAAGAACCTTTGTGTAAACACTTGTAAGTTTTTTTTTTTCTTGATAAGGAATTACAGTATTATATTTTAAAATATTTTTCCCATCTAGCATTCAGACTTATGTCTTCCTTGCTATTTGAATCTGGGTGTATAAGAGGCTGAAGAAGAAAGAGCTTATGCCAAAACTGAAGCAAAGTGGTGATTTCATATCTTTCTGAGATTCTTCCCATGTCTGGAGCTTAGGCTCTGGCCCCTGTGCAAGTTATTTCTTGTGAAGTCAGAGATTTGTTGCTCCTTGGTGGGATGGCATATTTGCACAGGTAGGAAGTTTGAACCAAATGGAGGATGTGAGGAGGAGTAGTTACCTACTAAAGCAGCAAACAGACAAAATACACCTCTGGTTTTGATAAAGATCTTGAGCCATATTTAATGTCTCATCTCACATAGTTTCTTAGATGTTAGAAAGGATCTGAGTGAATCAATTACCACAGAGAGATGTAGCAGATTTCTTTGGATGTATTTTTCATGAGAAAGGGAACCAGTAGAGGGACAGGTGTAATTCGGTGCTGTGCTAAATCCAGTTTGGGGCTGGAAAAGCTCTGAGAGTTTAGAGTCTTACTTTTTTTTCCCCTTTTCCGCTCCAAATTTGCTAGATCCTTTAAAAAAGGATGCTACTAACATGGGTGTAGTTTACTAGATTGCCCATTAAAAAATGGGCTTTTTTTCCTCATTTTTGATGTGTCAGCTTCACAGAGAGGGAGAACTGTGAACTGAACTTTTGCACTGCTGATAATGTTACAGATTTCTGGCCAGATCATGGAGAGGGTACTACCTCACTCACAGTGGAGCAACATGAAGTCTCTCTGTAGTGATCAGTATTCCTAGAGTGTGTTTGTTTATTTCTCAGACTTGAAGCCTTTGCATCCTCTCCTTCCTTCCCCTGATCCTCCCAAAGCAAAAAATAACCATTCTAAGAGTTCTTGTGGGTGCTGCCTGGCAGACCTTGCTGTTAAGATCTTTTCATCTTAGATTGTCTTTCTTTCTTGCTTCAGGCCATTAGCCTTTGCCTTGTCCCCTTTGACTGCCCTGCATAATTGCTGCCTCTCCATGGCTCTTCCCAGTTCAGATTTATTAATTGAAAGGGAAGCTGCCTCTGTGGCACCTGAAGGGCTTCTGGCTGAGCCTGAGGTGGGGCAGCAGCCTGCAAAGAGAAGTGGCTGCCTGGTGGCTCTTGCTAGCAGCTGTGCTTTGCTGACGGTCAGGGCACTTAGCCTCCAATTTAGCTTTTCTAAGAGGCAAAAACCTCCACAGCTCCACAGCTGTGAGATGAATTTGAAAGCTGTGCCCTGCCCCAGACAGAGGAAGGCAGAGGTGTGAGGTGGGCAGCAGAGAACCAAAGGAAGCACCTTTCCAGAGATGGGTACCCTGAGCACAGGCACCTGGATGGCCCAGCCTGCAGGGGCTGCAATTCTAAATTATCTTTGCATATAATGACAAACAACAAATGAAGGTTTATCTAACTTATAATCTTCCTCAAGCTTGCATGTTCCAAGCTGGGCAATGCCTTCTGATTCTTTTTTGTGTCTCTAAATGTCAGGCTTTGGAAAAAAAAAAATTCACCTGAAAACTTTTTCTTAATTCCTGCTCCAGTTTATACACAAAAGGTATTTACTCTTCTTTAGTACCTCAAATTAAGTTATGGATCTTGTCATAGGAGGTTTCCAGACTATAATTTGTTTATTTACTGGTCAAAGGTGAATGTGCTTGAGGTGCTTGCTGGAAAGGTGAAGCAGAGATGAGGCCAGTATGGAAGAAGACCTTTGCCTGAGCACACACTTTGGCTGGGTCCTTAGGCTGCCCCATCATCCCTACAATTTTGGGGTGTATGAAGGTGCTGCAGCCCATTTTCTTTGCTGAGCCATTAATTCCCTCTCCACTGTAATGTTCATGACTCTAGTAACATGAGCTGCTAGCCCTTTAAAGCCTCTTTTCTTTCCTTTTTCAATTACTCTCATCTTTAACTGCTCTGGATGTGTCCTCAGTGCTGGGGAAAGCAAAGTTATCTTTCCATCTGTGTGGTTTCATTAAGGGAACTGAAAGACAAAGCAAAACTTTATTTACAAGAGAAGATGTGATAGAAGGAAGTGAAAGACTATATAACACTGAGTAGGGAAAGTTAAGTTTCTGTGGAAATGAGGGAAGAGAAAAGGAGGCTGAGGGGAGGTCTTATTGCTATTACAACTACCTGAAAGGAGGCAGTGGCAATGTGGATGTTGGCCTTTTCTTCCAGGCAATGAAGGATAGAATGAGGGGAAATGTCCTCTATTTGCACCAGGGGAGGTTCAGGCTGGATATTAGAAAAAAAATCTTAATTGAAAGAGTGATTAAGCATGGTAAGAAACTCACGAGAGAAGTGGTGGAGTCACCATCCCTGGAAGTGTTCAAAAAAAAGGGCAGGTGTGGAACTTTGTGGTATGCTTTAGTGGACATAATAGTTTTTGTCAGAGTTGGGCTTAATGATCTTGGAGGTCTGTTCCAACCTTAATGATTCTCTAAGATCTGAAAAAGAAATCAAAAGACTAGCTGCAAGCCAGTTTATGTTTCACAGTATTTGTGATTATTGCGCAACGTCTGACTAAAACCTCACTGAAGGACAACAAAATGAGGGAGTGCAGTTATCCATAAAAACTAAAAATATTTTGGGATGCATTCCTTAGTCATACAGACAAAACTGGTATGGTATCATCTGATTACTCTTTATTATAGTGGCCCCCTACCTCATAAATGATAAAGAGGGGTCCCCAAATGCAGAACGGGTGTCTGCAATACAGAGAATAAACTCTCTCTGAAGCATGAACGCTCACATGAATGCAGACTGCCTTCGGAGTTGGCTGAGAGCCACATTTAGTCATGACAGTTCTAAAACCTCACAACTTTTTAATAATATAAAGCCTAGACTTTTATCTGCATAAGTTTCGTAAATATTGATCAGATTAATGCTTGATACAGTGACACAGGGAGCTTAAGTTCTTCTATTTTAAGATCTTAGGTGAGCTAAGAGTTTAAGGTGATTTAAGGATTTTGGATCAGTAGAAAATAATAAATGGTCTTTGAACCTTTAACACAGCTTAGCTGCAGATTTGCAGGCCATCTTTCAGACATTTAAAAAAAATATTAAGCCTTCCTCATGCAGCAGTTTGTGTCAAATCCAGCAGGATTCAAAGCTGACTTGGTTACACATTATGTCCCTCTCAAAATGTTCAACACCACTGCAATTACTGTTACCCAAAGTTTAATTTTTTTCCCCTGAAACATTAATGAGTTTGGGGATGCTGTGAGCACTTTTCTTATGGCTTGATTTTGCAGTGCCATCCTTGTAGGTAAACTGTACCTGGCATCGAGTGGAGCCTTTCTGCTCCAAACTCTTTCCAGCTTCCATGAGAGGGGTCAGCTGGGAGAAGAGGGTGACAAGGCCTCTAGCACTACTTCATATAACTGCAGAATAATTTTGGTTGGAGGTGACCTGTGAAGGTCATTTAGCTCAAGAGAGAACACTTCAAATGTGTAAACAAGTTAACAAGTTTTACTTTTTTTTTTAGTAGTCTCTTTCTGTGTGTCAGCTCTGATTCTCGGAGGAAGTGAAAACAGAGAAAGGAGAGTGCTACAATCCACAACTGTTTTCTTGTGTGAAAGACTTCTCAAGAAGACAGATTTCAAAAGGAGGGGAATGTTTGTGAGGCAGCAGAATGGGATCCACCACAGTGTGGCACTTAGGTCCTCATCACACCCTGCCCCATCAGAAGGAGACAAGGGTTTTCAGTGGCCAAGGGGATCCTGTCAGCAGCCAGCAGCATCTCCTGTCACTAGCAACATTAATAGCAATGCTAGTTTTGTGCTAGTTGCCTAACATGAACTAATTTGAATAATTTGACTTGAAAGTTAGTTCAGAGCATGTATTTTACGTAAAACCATAGCAATTTTCTGAAATCATTGAGTTCAAACTGAGGAAATCTTCATTGAGAGTCTTCAAGGTGACACTCTGGTCACTTTGTTGGGCCATCCTTTCTCACATACCTGCAGCTCAGCCTGTTAGTTAGCTTTCTGTGTCACAACTCTTGTTGGAAGCCTTTGCTTGAGCTGCAAATCTTTTGCAGCTCATTTTCCTTCCAGCCTGAATTTACTTCTGACCACTTTGTATGTATAGTTTCCATGCCAGTGCTTTTTATTTTAGCTAGGTCTCTTTTCCCCAGGCTGCTTCTTGCAGACACATCCCCAGTCAGCCACCCTTTGTTGGGCTGAACCAACAGACATCTCACATCCATTTTCCTAACCTTCCCACTGACCTCTCTGTGCCTCTTCCAGCTGGAAGGTATCTCCCTGAAACATGGGTGACCAGGATTGTAGCAGTTTTCCATATGGTATCACCTGGGTCTCATACAAAGACATGAATGCTTCCCTATTTTTACTGGAAATACCTCCCCTGCTGCCCTCATCGTTCCCTTTTCAAAAAAGGAAATTAAGTGAGTCTGGCAAGGTCTACCTTTAGTAAACCCATGTTGCATTTTATCCCATATTGCTTTTACCTCTGCATCATTAATTAGACTCCCCACAGAACACTATTTTAAAGCCTAGCAAGCTATTCAAGTGGCTCTAATAGACCTGTAAATATGGGTCAATTTTTTCACCTTCTTAATTGGAGGTCATACCCTTGTTCCCTAGTCCTATGGCACTGTCCACAGCCTTATTACTTTACCAAAGAGACTTGCTAACAGACTTGACAAATCTTGTGGCAAAGCTTTTCTAATTTAAGGCAGGATATTATCTCATCCTTCCTATTCTAGCATGCTGGTCACCTTTGTCTCAGGGAAGCTGAACATTTTCCTTATATTTAATATTTAGTTTGGCTGACTTACCTGCACTTTTGTTCTTTCAAATTAATGACTTTACTTATAAAACCTCTTTTCCTGTGTTTCTCATTTAATTTAAGCTGAGACAGTTTGTAAAAACTCCTTAAAAGATATTTTCTTTAATCACTTGTCTTTTATAGTGCCTCAGATAGGAACAAAATCAAGTCCAGACTGTGATCTTCTGAATGAGGGTTGCTGAGGATGAGAATTCAATTCTTGTTGGTTATCTCAGTTAATGATATTGTCAGACCATATTACCATTAAAAGCATTTGTTTGCTAACCCACATCTAACCTGTCACAGTTTGCCATAACGACATTTCTGACACCACTTAGCTCTGAGACTGTAGGGTATAACCAAATCTGGTGGTGAAATATAGTGTTTGGTCATTGGAAAACGCTTCTGCCTCACAAAAATATTTTCTTTTTGTTTTTTTTTTTTGTCCTCAAGCTCTTCTTGTATATTGGTGCCATCATTTTTTATTATTATCACTTTCTTTCTTTTCATATTACTGCTTCATAAAGTCCAGGGTATTTTTCATATTTCATGGTGAACTTCAGTGGTCTCAAGAACAAAAAGAGAAAAAGCCAAACTGTGTTCATCTTAGAAATAATATTGCATTTTTTATAACATGCCCTTGCTGTGCATTTTGGAAAATCAGTAATGCCTAATGTATTGCATAAACTTAGTTAGAAGTGTTTGCAGTTGTCAAAGTGGGTTTCTTTTATTTATGGCTTTGATTAGCTATTTTTCAGTTTGGGGACATAGGGAAAATTTGGGAAGAGTGTGAGCCCATAATGAATGGCCAGGAGAACACATTTTTCTAAAACAAAAAAGCTTCTAACCAGACTATTCTACAAGCAAATGTGCCCAGTGGAGATAGTCCAGACAACTGCACCTGGACACCACCTGGATATAATTAAGGTCCCAGAATGGAGGATGTGTTAAAATAGATGCCAGGAAATTTAACACTCTCCCTTCTTTATTCATCTGCTGCAAATGGATGGCATAGATAGTACAACACAATGGACCCATAGGATTCTGGACATCTCTGAAGAAGACTTTTTTTCTTCTTTCAGATTCTGCCAGTGTCTGTATGCGTTGGATTTTTGCTGCTTCTTGACCCTCCAGGGTGCAACCACACACCAAGGGTATTTCTATGGCATGCATTGGCTGTGCAAGAAGGAATTACTTTGGTTCTCTCCCGTGCTCATATCCACAGGCCCCATTCAGCCCCTGTGGGTTTCCTATTCTCCTTGAAATTGTTAATTTTTATTAAAATAGCACTCACCATGTCATTTCTTTCACCTAATACTGACCATGTTATTTTTTTTCCAATGTGTTGTTCAGCACTAAACTTCAGAAACATGGCTTTCATGTGCTGCTTTATTATCCCTAGGTGAAGAAAATGCAAGCAAGTTTGCAGATATTTAAATTTGGTCTATTCGGAAACCAACTTAGTTGAAATGGAATGTAATGCTTTGCCTGAAAAAAAGTGAAGGGGAAAAATTAGGTTCAGATATGCAGAATACAACAATCAGTTGGTTAAAATATAACATAGTGCCTTCATTAAATGTTAAAAATCTCTGTTGAAACAGTATTAGCACAGCAGGGTTGTGAAGAGCCAGAGATAAATAATGACTCAGAGCAAATAGGCCTCAGCAGGAGAAAGGAGGTGTTTCACCTTATTGTGATCAGAAGCTGTCCTTATATATGTTCGAAATTACCCTTAATCCCATTATTATTATCATTACATGTGACCTTGCTAAGGCTGTATTGTAAGAATAAATGGGAAAAAAGGAAGTCTGAGTGAAGACTTTCTACATATTAGCATGTTATATTAATTTTGTAGAGGAACTCGGGACAGGAGTCTGTTGCAATAGACAATGACCAGGGTGACTTGGTCCCTGATTTGCTTTCTCATATTGGAAGCCCCAAGGGAGGGACAAATGGAGAGGCATGCAACCAGATATTATCATGATTTGCATAACTGGAGGCTGGCAGACAATCTGGACTGAGATTTACCTGTGCTAGGTGCCTTACAATCATAGAATGATCTGGTCCTTGCCTGAAAAGGAGTTACCAGCCTTGATACGCAATAGAATGAAATAAAATTCGTACACAAAAGCATTTCAGCCATCTGTGACTCCTCATCAGCCTTCAGAGATTCTGGAAGAAATGAGTCTTGAAGAAGGATCTAGGATGGTGGATCACACCTATCTTGTCTGTCTGTTGTTGGACTCAGTGTTGCTCCTCATTAAGAGAATTTATGGTGATAAATAATTATGTGGTGATATATAGATAGGGACAATAGCAATGCTAAAAGCCCTGCCAGCATGAAGGGCCTTCCAGTACTTTTCTCACCTTTGGGGCTTGAAGCTCCATCATGCCATGATTTTGGTGATTCATCTTAGGTGGGGGAACTGGGAACAACTTGGGGACACAGTGAGTGACTGGAGTTGTGGTGGGGAGATTGTGCTCCAGGAGGAGGGATCAGCACAGAAGAAGTTGGGAAAAGGAAAGAGGAGGGAGTAGTAGGTTCATCTGCTTCTTATGGCTTGAATGGGAGGTGAAGCAGACAGAGAAGCAGAGCCCTCAGGAAAACAAGAGCAGGTCTGCAGTTTGGGGAGCCTGGCCCTGGTACAGCAAAGGACTTTAAGGCAGAAGAAGAATTTGAAATGGGGATCGGTGTAAGTGAAAAGGTAGACAGCTAGAAAGATGTAATGAAATCTCTTTTGGATACATACAAGAAATAGTGTGTATCTTGGATTTTATCTCAGAGAAAAAATACTGTATCTATGCAAATGATGATTAATTTACTCATATAGAGTTGTTTGCGTTTTAAAATAGACTTGAAGTGACTTTAGATATAGACAATGACTATAGGACAGGAAAGAGGGCAGTGGTGTTTCCCCTCAGAGGTGATAAAGGCTGAACATCTTCACACATAGGATGCCTGTGTAAAAAAGGGAACTAGTCGTCTTTCTTTATGTGGAAGTAAGGCTCTATTCCCAGCTAAACGTGCATGGTACAAGTGAAATTAAAATAAAAGAATATCAAGAACACAGGCAAAAATAAGTCTTGAAATGTATATATTTGGGCAGAGTATGAATGTTTAAAGGATATTAATATACCCTCTGAGAGATGAGGAAAGGTTCTGCCATCTCCTATTATCTGGCTTAGTAGGCTGAATAAGTGAATAATTCAAAGAGCAAAGTTTCTCCAACAAATGAGTCACCTAGACTCCAAACTATTAGCATGCAGCCAAGGCACATTGAAAAAGCAGAGTTCATCCACACTGGTTTTAGTAACTGCTCCACTCAGTGGGGAAATAAATCAGTTTTTCCTCAGTTAACACAAGATCTGAATAACCATCAATTCCCTCCACAGTATCTGCAGCACAAATGGTATCACAGATGCTTGATTGTAGGTATAAATTAGCATATTATGCCCATAGGGGGAGGCTGGATGATGATGGCTTAGTAGCTGAAGCCTGCTGGCCTCTGGGAAAGTGCAAATGTAATGTCGGATGACTCTGTTTGCCAGGTGAGCAAGAGAAGCTGTGCTTCCACAAAACAAAAAGGTGAAAAATGAAGACAAATTGTAGAGTAGTGTCTGTGGTCATAGATATGGTGCTATCTGACATCCACACTTACTGACATTTAAAGGCGAGGAAAAGCACATTTGGAACTTACATTGATACAAAGGAAAGATTGAGAAGTACCTGGGTAAAATACCACTGCATGGGTCTTTCCTCTTACCTACAGGCCCTTCCTGGGGAAGGGAAATGACAACTACTTGGAAATCTTATGAATTGAAAGGAACTGTAGGAACTATCCATGCAAATTCAGACCTCCAGCTGCAGGCAGTATTCTTGACTGAAAATCTTGACGTAGTTTAAAAGCAAAAGAGGGGACCAAACTCACCACATCAGTCTGGTTGGGCCACTGACTTCTTTCTTGTAAGTTTATTCCTCTTGTATTTCCTCACAGCAGGTTTTCCTCCCAGTCTTTTCTTTTGCTATTCTCATCCTTTTTGTTCTTGCCACCCACATTTTTTTCTCTTTTATAGAGGAGAATTTGATTCCTATAAATCTTCCAACGCTCAACACCTCTCTCCTGGTGGCCTGTTGTTCATGAGGCAGCATCTGCACAGTGCCAGGTGGGATCCTTTGTCAGCAATTGACAGGAGATGCTGCTGGTAGCTATTACACATATGAAAAGGAAGAGGATGTTGAAATGAGGTTGTTAGAGAACCATGCAGTTCTTTCCTCATGTTGGGAGGACAAGTATACAGATTTCTCCTTCACTGCTGCCTGCCAGCATGTAGCTGTCAATTATTGCCTGTGATTTGACACCCGAGCAGCAGCCTGGCCTCTTCCTCCTCGGCCATCCCTGCCTCCTTTGCTGCACAGAGCTGCCTCTCCAGGTTAATGAGGTGCTGGTGTAATTTTGGCACCCAGATCTTATGCTGACAGCTGTACCCCGGCTCCAGGAGTCCTGGCACATTACCACCACTGTTGCTGACCTGGGCCCCTGGCTGGAGCTGCTGCACATCTAGCAGCAGCTGGTTTCCCATGGGTTTTTCCCTGCTAAGCTTGGGGATGGAAGACAGCAGCAGTAGCCAACACTGTTAAACAAGCAACTTATGTGAGAAAGTTTTTTTTACAGTCTGGGTTGGTCCACCTTTTACTGCAGCTCCTAAGTGAGGGGTGGAAAAGCAGAGTCTGTTCTCCTTCTCTTTGTCCTCCACATGGATCAGTTGTGGGTGCTCTGCAATGGAAGTAGCTCCATGATGAGGTTGGGGCACTTCCCGCTGCCTGCCTGCCAGGGCAGCCTGCAATGGTAATTCTGACAGTGGCAGTGGTAAAAAGTCATTTTATCATCAGGAGGATGTGATGTGATTCCATGAAAGAAGAGTTGTCTCTGGAGGAGGCATCTGTCCTGGTCCTGTCTCATGCAGGATCAGTTCAGCTCCACATGCCCATGGCATCCCCAAAATGTTCACTGCTACTGAAAAAAACTTCTTCCAGTATTTCTAGAAAGAAAGTAATTCTTAGGAGATATGAGCAGGGCCGGAGCAAGGAGAGTGTCCCAGGCGCTGTTATGAGGGGCAGGAGATCTGTAGTTTCTATTTTCCCTCAAATCTGCCATGTGGAAGGTTGTGGTGATCTACTAAAGTCCTGTCAATGTCTTAAACCAGCCTGAGGTACTGAAATTTTAAAAGAAGAGTGTTGCCTTTCTGTGGCTTGAGGTTGCAGGGGATGACCTGTAACAGCAAATGTTTACTTCTCAATTAGTTATTGATTTTTTTTTTCCAATTCACTGACAATCCTGAATGTCCCTGGAACAACTGAAAAAGATAGAAATAAAGCTAGTATTTACCTTAATTAATCCGGGTTTTTTTCCTCTCAGGGCCCAAGAAAACACTTCTCAACATTCATGGGTCATGGATTCCTCCCTCAGCATCCATGTAACTTATTTAAATGTTTGAGCTATGATATCTACAGTGCAGCCAAGGATAATGAAATTGGGAAGTGACTTCCCATATAGTTACTCCAATCCTTCATCTTTAATGCACAAGGAATGACTCAGGTGCACAGAGCCCTTCTCCCTCCTTTATGATGGCATTTTTCCACCTACTGAGTATTTTTTTACTATTGTAGATCATACGAGAGGAAAGATTGGCGTAGGAGTCACGGCAAATTACCTTGTAGCACTTGTAATCAGTTCTATTGCCAGTAAATGCTTATTCTTGGAAATACTGGGCTGCTGCTGTATAAGGGATCTTACAGGCAAGGGTGATGATGAAGGGTCTCTTTTAGCAGGAGAGCCGAGCTGGTGCAGCCGCAGAGTCTGCCAGCACAGCCACAGCTCACGGGCTGAGCTGCACAGGGAGGAGGGTCAGGAGGAAAGGCCACTGAGGCTGAGCTAGGGCTGCCCCAGGCACTGCTAGTGAGCCGAAACTACTGCCTGTTAACTCGCCTGCAATCACTCCTTCACAGGAACTTTTGCTAGTACAGCTAATCCTGCTCTAGGGATTTACCAGGAATAAAAAACAGGAATAAAAATGTCACTGCTTAAACCAATGTGCTTCCACAGATAGAGGTTTCCAGCTCAGACGTAGCCTCAGGTCAGCTTTTTAAGGGTAGCTCTTGTCATCATTTACACTAAAGCTGGACTGTTGGGGGAAAAAAGTCAGAGAGGTTGCAGCATCACTGACCCTTTGATTTTGCCTGTTTCCCTGTACTCACTATTTTGGAGCCAAGGTTCCAGTGATGGGCAGATATCAGGAGAATCACATCATTTGCCTTTTTTTTTTTTTTAGTCCCTAGACTGCAGCTGGACAATTTGCAGGTACAATTGTGAGGTTTGAAACAAAGAGATGGAAAAACACCACCAAACACCCCAGGACAATTTCACTCATGCGACGCTACTCCCCATCTCTTTTATGGTTATGTGGAGCTAGTGGGCGGAGGCATAGAGATGACCTTCCCCGTCGGAATTACTGTCTCCCCCTCACAAAAATGTTTCTGCCCTCATTCTTCGGGCAGGTTCTGATTTCCCCTGCCTGACCTGCGCCTCTCCAGCTGCCTTCAGGATCGCGCAGATTTGCTGCGGAAAAGCGAGCCCCGCGTGTCCCTCAGGGCTGCGCTCTCTGAGCGCCAGGTTTTCTTCCCATAATGAAGGCAGAGCATCTGTAATGCTCCCGAGGCGTTCCTGCAGCAGGAATCCACGCTCGGCCGGGTGGATGCGGCCACTGGATGTCAGTGTTGTTCCGTGGAACCCCTCCGAAAGCCACGGGCGGAGGAGCGATGGTAGCTACGGGATGGCGGAACACGAATTTTCACACCCACTGCGAGATCTGCTGCTTCCAGTGGCTGCGAGCAGCCCCGCCACATGCAAAAGATCCGTATGGATTCTGGGAGGGTGAGGTATGGATGCTATGGGTGTCGGTGCTGTGCATTGTTTGTGATAGCTACTTACTGATGATGGAAGGAAACAGTGACGAAATTAGCGGGATCCCCCAGCGGTAGCTTTAGAGTGTCTTTGACATTTCCTGTGGCTGCTCACTTCATGGACTCCTGGAATTACGGAATGGTGGTTGGAAGGATCTTTAAGGTCATCTAGTTCCAACTCCCCTGCCACGGGCAGGGACACCTTCCACTAGCCCAGGTTGCTCAGAGCCACATCCAACCTGGTCTTGAACACTTCCAGGGATGGAGCATCCACAGCTTCTCTGGGCAATCTCTTCCAGTGCCTCACCCCCCTCACAGAGAAGAGTTAATATCTTCTCTGCATGCAGAGGTCTGAGGGCAGTGGGAGTCCAGCCAGGACGAGAAGGCTGCATCTCATGGATGCATCAGGGCTGAGCTGCAGGACGCCAGGAAAGGAGCCAGGAAAAGCACATCGTCCCCAGCCTGCACTCACTTCCTGGGCCAAGCAGGGCGTGTGGAAAGCAGCATGTGACTGGTCTTGTCCAGATGAGCAGCTGGTGTGTAACTGGGCTGCCCAGTTAGGGAGCTGGGAAGTGTCCTCAGGTGCTCCCAATGCAGACAATATTTGACAAACATCAGTGAGCCTAGAGCAGTGGGTCTGTCCAGAGAGGATGATTGCCGACAGTACAGTGTTAGGCAAACCTGTGTATACTTCTCCTTTTTTGGGGAATTTAAGCTGCAGCAGAGAGACAAAGGCAAAGCAACTTTTGTTCTCTTTTCCTCCTCTCCAATACTTGAGTTGAACAGAAGCTCCTCATGAATGAAGACGGTTCCCAGATCTGGCAGTCCAAAACAGAGCTGTGGAGCATTTGTATGGCTTTTTTATCCCAATTGCCAGTCTGGCTTTAGATTAGCTCTGTGGGGATGTCAAGATTTGTCTTCTGTGAAATGTTCTACCTAAGATATAAAACAGGCACCTGTTTTCCTCCTAATTCTTCTTTGATTAAACTTCCAAAAGTTTTTCTAGCAAAAGAATTCAGTTAAATGGAAAGCAAATACATCAATATAATTAATTACTTAAATAAAACTTGAGGAAATCATAGGCTTTCCCAGAAAAAATGTTCTAGTAAACAAGATAAAAAGTTGCAAATCAAAATCAACCTTGTTCCTTAGGAGATATTTATTTTTATCACATTCCCCTTCACTGAAGCCTTGAGTCAATAAGATATTTGCATATGTGACTAAGTCATTTGGATCTAATTCCCTTGGGTATCTGCAAACAAAGGGCAGTCCCAGGAGTGACACTCTGAAGTTACCTTGATTGTACTTTAATAGTAGCAGTATTAAAAGAAGCGTGATGCCAAGGGTGATGCCAAGGAGAAATGAGGAGACAAAACTTATTATTAAAAATTGAAACTAGCTACAAGAAAATGAATAAAAATATCCAGCACCTAGCAGGTGACCTAATATATTTGGTTAAGTGGTCATCTGTGCACAGTGCAGGCATCTCCCAGTTAGTGTTAATCCCCCAGAGAAGCTCCAATGGCATAATGATGCAGTCAGGATATTCCAGCTCAGGTCCAGAAAGAGCAGAGCCATTCCTCAGCGTGTGCCCCAAATACCTTTGGAGGAACAGTGACCTTCATGTATCCCATGTCTCTGGGCTCAGCCAAAACCCTGGCTGTGAGATGCCCAGAAGCTTGTGCTAATGCTGTACTGCCCACAGGCCCTGCTGAGAATCTGGGAAATCATTGGTACTAATCTTGCTCCTTGGCCTGTGGGTTATGTCTGACTCTCTTCTAGATAGGTGAAAAAAGTGAGTCCTGCCCGTGTGGATTTGCCATACAGATGCTCTCTCTCACCTGGGGGCCTCTGTCCCCAGGGAAATGTGCTGTGCCCCATAATTTTTGTAACCCAGGAGACTGCTTGAATCATGATGGGCCATTCTAATAGAAGGAAATACCCAGACTAGTGACTTCTTAAGCTTTTTTCTCCTTTGATCTTTTCTTCCTGGAGGCATTTATTTGATCTCAGAAGGACCTTAGGGCTACAGTCTGCCCTAGCAAAGATATGACAGAGAGCAGAGGAAAGATTTTGAGTCTTTTCTTCTGACTATTCCTCTACATAACACAGGCAAAATATTGACGTGTTTGTCCCAGGAGCACAGGAGCAATATGTAGCAAATCAGAGTGGAGATAAACTAAGTGAAATTTCCAGGACAAAAACAATCAGAGAAGGTTATGGCTCTGAGAAGTAGGATACTCTTCTAGAAAGTACTATATGGGTCTCAGGAGGCTTGGATCCAGGAGACCTGACAGCTGGTGTGAAACTATGTAAAGGCCAACTGATTGCTTTGTTTCTCAAGTCTCCACCTGTGAAATATCCCCTGCCCCTTCTCTGTTCTGCCTTAGTGGGACTATCGCTTTTCTAGTTGATAGAGAAACAGTGAAGGTCTTCCACTTTCTGTTGGAGCCACTAGATGGGACCAGAGTAAAACAATGAAAATAATTTCGACATACAGGCCAATAAAGACATGTTATCTTTGACCTTTAAATCTAGTCTCAGGATTGAATCCAAATGCCAGTTTAGACTTTCAGAGTTCCCTGCTAAAAATTAATCACCTTATCTACTTCTTCTTTTTTCCTTCTTTGAAGTAAGCTTCATCTACATCACTGGTATTTGCATTGCCTTGTTATAGGAATCAAATGGTGTCCATGTGTAGACATGAAATATGGAGGGGTCATTTGGCTAGCTGAAGTGCCTCCCTTCCCTTGCCACTCTCATTCCTGAAAGCACTGAGAGGAGCATTAAATGCCAGAGGAAGATCAGATGTAGACACAAATGGAGAAAAGCTGGGGAAAGCAAAATGAAGCACATCTTCTTTATGTTTCCTTCCCCACGAGCTGTGGCTAGGGAAATAAAGCAAAACCAGGACTCCAAAACCAACAGCTGAAAGAAAGGCAGGAGCAAGGTTTGCAGTCTTTCCCCTGTTCCTTCTCCCATCCTAGCATTCCATTCCTCTCCGCACACCTATTTGCCATAGGCAGTGAGGGTGAGCCAGGCTGGGCAGGGCTCCTTTCCCCCAGCTCTGTGTGGAGGGAAGGGCACTGGCAGTGCTGCGGGTGTGACAGCACTTCCTAATTCACATTGCTGACAATCAGTAGAAACCGAAAGTAAACAACCTATTTACACGGATTTTAAACACAGCTCGGTGCCCGGCAGCCCGATTATTTTGAGGAAGAGGTTAAAGCAGACACTGTAAGGCAAGGACCTTACATACCAAGCTCCAGCCCTCGGTGCATTAATATGGCTGAGTGGAGATACTAACATAACCTTACCTGTAATGGCATGAACACACCACTGTAATAATTCATTTAGAATGATGACACCTGAGACCTAATTTAAAACTCCTAGATGAATACTGTTCTCACATTCAAACCCCAAGGCTGCTGCAAACATACCTAAGAAATCCTAAGAACTATAGTGAGCCTAATTGAATTGGACTTAAATGGACCATTGAGGTGGCCTCACAGAGCTCTGGGGAATTTATATTGTCTATACTGTATCAGAATCACAGCTTGAACTGAATAACGGGTTACATCCAATCATGTTACTGTAACTCAGGCTTCAGGAAAGGGGGAAACCTTTTGCTATCAGCAAGGCTGTATGGAAAACAATTTCAAATCACTTTAAACCCGGCTGGCAACTACTTTGCCAATTATGGAGTCCTTTGGGAAAGGTGTGTGCTAGGGCTCGGGACTAAATGATTTATGTCAAGCGCCCCAGTCCCCGGAGGCACATACAGGAGGCTGGAGAGGAGGTGCTTGTGGCTAATTATTTCTCCTAAGAATACTTTAGCAAGGTAATTTGCGCTTGCAGATGAGTCACTCTGCACGCTGAACATAACACAGGGAAAGCAGAGACTTCAGCGCTACAGCGCACAGACAGATAAAAGCGAAACGACCGGGATCTTCGTTCCTTAATCTCATATGCAAAACCCCAGCCCCCGGCCCCCCTGCCTGCCCCCTCTCCCCCAGGGGCCCCTCACCAGTCCTGCTCAAGGGGACCACAGAGGAAGGCCAAGCACAGCCTCATCCCCACGCCTCATTACAGCAAGGAGCCTGGCGTTTAAAAGGCTGATAAAAGTCTGCCCTCTCTGTGACTCTTGGTGCTGCAAATCTGCTGGCGGCTGGACATGCAGCAGGGAAAAGCTCGGGCAAGCAGAAGGAGGTAGCAGCCAAATGCCTTCCCAGCGTTCCTGCCTGCGCATCCCCTTGGTGCACTGGCAGTTCCTTTGCTCCTGTTGTCTAAAATCTCCTCACAGGTGCACTGTTGACACTGTGTTATAATTTATGAAGCTGCAGATGCCTGGAACATGTAATTCATTTTGCAGATGGCAAGTGTAAATTCTGCTGTTCCTCACGTGGCACAGACTTGCCCGTTAATAAAAAGGCTGACCTCCCAGATCCTGGCTACTCCAAAAGGCGTAGCAAATCCCTTCTGGATGCATTACTGCCATCGAGTAAGGTGGAAATAGCATTGATCTTGCAGATGATTCAAGCCTGATTTCAAGATCCCCACTGCCCCAAAGCTCTGGGGCGTGAGCTTTGGGACTGACTCAAAGCAGGGTTAATTTTGGTCAGAAGTTTGGGATTGATTTGCAGCTGAAGCATGCATTAGAACTTTGTGCACGCTCTGAACACTGCCTTCCAGATTTTCGTCTGATTTTAACTCATATTGCATAGTTGACTTTTATTCAGGTCCTGTCATCCACACTGGTTTTGGGATTTTGGGAGCAGTGAGAACATAATTTTGTGGCTAACACAGAGCTGCTGTTCTTGATCAGGAGTTAGCGGAGATACAGACACACTTTCCTTTTGAAAAATGCATTTGTGGTTATCTGCAGCTTTGCAGCAGCTGAGGAGAAGAAAGAATGCTGAAAGTCCCCGTGGAAATGCCACTCAAGCCTCCCAAGCCCAGGTGAGCCCCAAGCCCCCCAGCTGAGCCTGGGCCCCTGCAGAGCAGATTCACTGGCCACGCTGGTGCCTGCTAGAGTGTGGTGGGTAGCGAGCCACCAGGGCTGCAACCTGCAGCTGCAGCACTCTGCACGCACCAATCTGCAGTAAGAACCTGGGAAAGATGTTGTGCACCTTTCTTTCCTGCAGCAATACAGGCAGTAACACAGCTGCCACAGATGGAGAGAGGCCAATGGATTTGCTAACCCACAGCAAAGAGATAAGTTGTGAAAGATTGAGTAGCTGAATTGACTGGCTTCGAAACAGCAGTCTAACAAACCAATGGCTTTTGGGTAAGCCTAGTTTGTCCAAAAGATCTGTGGTCTTCTAGTCCATGCTCATGTGACAGCCTTCCATTGGGAGCGTGGAGCAAGATCCATTCTTGTTGACCTGATTAAAGGCTCAGCTGCAAGGCACAGCCATCACTGAGAGGCTCCTCTCTCAACTCCTCTTTCCCCTGAGCTGCAGGGGAAAGCTAGCTGGGAAAGCCAGTTAAATGCTGGCTGGCAGGGAGCAGGCAGTGTTAGCAGGCATTGTAAACCCATGGCTGGCAATAAAAGGGTCTGTAGTTTGTAGCATTATGGGCTATATAAGCTGAAGTGAGCAAACTCCAGGAAAACCTTAGCTGAGGTTGGTTTGGCTTTTTTGCTTCTCTTTGGACATAATTGAGAGTGGGTTCAAAATTTTCACATTGTGCATATGAAGATTCTGACTCATGGCGTCTGTTAGAGAGTAGAGGAGAGGAAGGGAGGAAGCTGAGGCAAAACACACAATCCTATTTTCCCTGCCCAACCTATCTCCCCTGTCTGCCAAGGAGACACTCCAGAGTGCAGGAGTAAGACCATACGTTATGTTAGTCTCATAAAGGAGGCAGGACATGCACTGCTTATCCCTTGTGGATTTAAGCCACAGCAAAAATTATGTTGGAAGCTGCTGCCCAACAAAACATCAGTGTTCTGTCCTCTGCCTGATTGCCCCAGTCTCCTGCTTTATTGGACAAAAACCTGCCTCAAAAATTGGCATGCAAGAGAGAAGCCAGAGCACGTTCATTGGGAGGTGTGCATGAAATGGAGCATTGGTTCAACAAAAAGTCTTTCACTTGCTCTTTTTCTTATCTCTGATCCACTTCTCTAGGGTCTTTTCAGGACCATTCACCACCAGGCACACAAGCCCCTGCCACAACAGCTTAAGTCATTTTTCTGTCCCAGCTGATGAGAAGAAACATTATTCTGCAATATGGCCAAGATCTTCCAGGCCTTTTATCACCTAGAGCAGGATCACAGAAAAACTCTGCACAACCTTTCCTCTTTTAGTACAGAGAGTTTACAACTATATTATGCAGATCTTTTATGCATTTCTTTGTATTTTATTTTTTTTACTCTTCCCAATCTCTTTTAAGCTTCTTCCCCTTTGCACATGTGAGCTTTGCTGATCACAGAGGTCAAACAGATTGAAAACATGTGTGCAAGTAAAGTGGCTTCACCTTTGACCTCAAACTATTCCTTCTTGGGAACATTTAATTTGCTTTAACCAAATGTATTTTTATTTTAATGGAATGCTCTTTGCCTGAGGCAAACTGTGTGGAAGTCCATCAGATGTGTTTTCATTTTACCACTTTGTAGAAAAGTGTATTAATCCATTTTGCTTTACATCTGGATTTTTTTTAACACAGCCCTGGGATTTTCCCCCTCTATCTGCAGCTCTACCCATGGCTCCTGTGCACAAAACAAAACAGAGCAATATGAAATTAAATGGACCAAAGAGGTATGTTAAGAATGAAAGTCGATCCTAATTGCAAAGAGAAAATTCTTTTGGCATCCTGGGTCTATATATTTCTATTTCTTCTAGGTTATATATTTTCCAAGGATGATGCTCTGTGCTGTGTCAGATGGCAGGGGATATGAAAATTTGGTTTATAACACTATCCTGGATCCTTCTGGTGAGGTGAGATCCTTTACCTTGAGATCAAGCTGTGGCTACAGGTCTTCACTTTCAGCTTGTGTCTCTGTGATTTTATTCAAGGCTTGTAGCACTTTGTGGCAGAACACAATGTAGAAGATGCTACCATTTCAGACCGTGCTATGGTTTTGATTGCCTTGGAAGTCTTACACATTAGTTTCTCCTAAGCGGCTCCCCTAAGCTGTTTGGGGCAGTTTTGGAGCTGCTATGCATTCACACATAGTCTGTGAGTATCTGCCCAGCCTACCTGTTCTAAAAATCGAGAGATATTGCTAGCTTTAGTTTGTAGGGTTTTTTGGTTGTTTTGTTTTTATTGTTGTTTATTGTTGTTGTTTTGGTGTTTTGTTTTTGGTTTTTTTTTTTTTTTTTTTTTTTTTTTTTTTTTTTTTTTTTTTTTTTTTTTTGCTTTGTAAGAGATAATTTCCAGCTCATTGTTAGCTGTCTCGCCATTCTGATTCTGCCACCACTCATTTTGAGGTCGAGTACTGAATTCAACATGATATGACAACCTAACATGAGAAAGCCAGAGTAAATGTCATCCCCTAATAGACATGAATGATGGAACGAGTCTGTGCCCAGGAATCTCCATTCATTTTGCATAGTCCCTGCATCCTATTTGGGCAGCTTGCTTCTGGGAGGAACATCCCTCCCTTTGAAACCTGAAAGGTTGAATGATTCCCTGTGTGGCTGCAACGCTGTCCTACTTTTCTGCAGTGCCTCCATTTAACAGTCTGCTATCAGAGGAAGTTATTTCAGCACTACCACTGTCTAGAATACTACAAAAAGCCATAACAGCAACAAAAAAGAATAGTGTGTAGATATATAAAGCTGTATTTCCTCCTCTTGTGGATCCAAGGGAGGATTCCCATAGTTGCAGGAAAGTAGAGCCTACTGAGATTATTCACAGTGAATAAATTGAGTGAATTGCAGGGCTGGTGGTGTGTATTTTTTTCTTCTGTGCATGCATCAGGTATTCTTCAACAAGGTCCAATTTCTGTCAATGGGAATATTTGTTAATAAGTATTTGTTATAAGTATTTGTTAAACAGCTTGGATGAAGCATTTTCAGTCCAGTGAGAGGCTCACTTTGGATATCCACTATTCATTATTCACCATGTGTGTGTTCACACAAGTCATATGGTATTGTCACTGCTCCTTACTTGAATAACTCTGGTTAAACAGGAGACTAATGAATGTTGGAGCACACATGGTGAATAACTAATAATGGGGAACATGCTCTCTCACTTGCACCTGCACTTAGCTATAACCAGGGCTGTCTGTCAGCATGGGGTGGTGGGACCTGTAATCTGGGCCTCCCAGCTCCAAGGGCCTCTTTCTGTGGCCGTGGCACTGTGTGTGCTGTGCATGTGCCATACAAGTCACTCTGGGCCTTGTTGCTGTGTGCCATGAGACACTTCTTAGCTGGACTCGGGGCCTTGAGCACCCATAAATGGGCTTCTTTACCTGTAGACACTGGTATGCAAACCTGCTAACTTCTCAATATGGGGATAAGGAATGGGAATCTGGCTATTTAAATATCAGGAAACAGAAAGAAACATGAGACAAGTCCATAGTCAACCTGGCTCCTTAAACTTTCCTCTAGCGGGAAATCCAGCTCCCTCATACTGCACTTCTGATGCAAAAGAGCCAAGTGGTCCCATGGATGTACCTCCACAGCAAGGTGTGGTTTTAGCACAAGATGAGGAATCAGTGCCAGGTGCCAGTTAACCAGCGTGCCCATCAGTATCTTTGAAGGTGCACAGCAGAGGCCCCAAGCCACTCTGGCAACCAGGGCTCCAGGTATGTGCCTGGTGACCAGTTTGGAGGTTGTTCAGCTGCAGTCAGATGAGAGAAGCTGTGCTGTCATATGGCTGAGGCCACCACCTTTAATGTGAGAGGCAAAAGCATCCCTGGTCATATACCATTTTCCTTCTCATCACCCTTATTCATGGTTTTTACTCAAGTTCTCTTGTGTCTTCCATGATCTAATGCTTGCCATTACTAGGTTAAGGATGGTATGCTTGTGGTATTTATCACCTTCCTCAACTTGCTTTTCACCTTGTCCACTACTGCCCAAACCTGAAAGTTTCTGAAACCCCTGAAAGTGTGGTGAAATATCCTTCACATACACCATCACAGTTACTGATGAAAGAGCGTGGAGGAAAATGTTCCATCCAACAATGACAGTTTTGCCATCACAACAAGCCTTCATATTTTTAGGGGTTGTGTCACCATATAAAAGGGTTTTATGCCTCCTTATTCCTCAGAACCTGTTGGGGAAGGACTACACTACTATGTTGCTTCTGCCTCTTCATAGATTTGTGCTTTCCTACCTTCTAACTGCTTCTGCCCTTTTCATTTCTCATTGGGGAGGCTCCAAGGTCCCTTGCTGCTGGAACATTTTTCCTCATGTGTTTGCAGTGTCTAGCACAACACAGTCCTGATCTCCGCTGGTGGATACTAGGCACTCATGGATTTCAAACAATAAATAATCCTCATTCCTGCTGCATTGCTCTTGTGCTATATATCAGATGAAAGAGGGTGGCTCTTAATCTTCTTACTGTCAGGATTATACAGGTATATTTCTGATAGAGAACTTTTAAACTACCATACAGTGAAAAGTTGGAAGGTCTCTTGTAAATCACACTTTACTCACATATAAACATAACTTAAATCAAGTTGATGAGCAATACCCTCCACAGGATAAATGTCTGATACTGGATTTATTTCAGATCTGTTTGCACAAAGGATTGATGACGATCAATATCTGCCCTTGGGATGAGCAGGGAAACAAAAATGCTGGCGATCAGGCCACTTGATGTCACTATTGCTTGACAATGTGCACGGGCAACTGAGAGTATAAATGGGGTTAGTTCAAAAGGACAGCAGGACAGGGGGTTTAAGGAAGGCCTCTGGGCCATCTATTTTAAAAGAATGAGAAAGATACACTATTTAGGATGTGCATAAATTTTGCCTCTACATTTAGCAGCATTAGTGGAGAACTCCCTTCCCTTCTGCACTCATGGGTGAAAGTGCTCTGACTGGGTTTGGAGCAGGATTCACTTTTTCACGTTTTTCACTTGCTCAGTGTAAGAACAGGACACTTTCTTTGTCTCTCTCACCTTTGTGTGGGGAGCATTGTGGCACTGAGCAGAGCACCTGTCTGATCCAGTGGTCCAGGCTTATTTTAGTAACTCTGGTGTTTCACCATACACCAGGTCAGACTGGGTTCATAATGATAACTATGAAGCAGAATACTTTTGTCCACTGCTATGAAGTTTTCTGGCTTCAGTTTTCTGATTTTTACAAAATGCAATCTGTGTTTCCCTTGATGAGTTTGGGTCCTCACCTGGGCAGTCGACAGAAGAAACATTTCTATTTTCTTACTACAGAGATTTCACCATTCAACGAACTTATTAGTCGCAGTTGAACCATAAATAATTTATCAAAGTCCATGGTGAATAAATATCTAATCCTCCTACCCACACATCTTCATCTAAGTCCCATGAAACTGGGCAATGAGTTTCTTCTCCTTTTGGAAGACCTCAGGTTACTAAATAATTCAGAAGCCTCCCTCCTGGCTGTGGTAGGATGTGTGCCTTTAAACTACCTCAAAGTGCTTTTTGCTAGGATTTGAGTCATACTGGTCATTCCTTTGTCTTCTGGTAAAATTAGTATTTACTTGGATGAAGAGTGGGTGAATGCCTTTGTGTATGAAACTGTGACAGCAATTAAAACCCAAATTCTTTGTTCTTGGAATGATAAGACTATGGGCAGTTTGGAGATCTCTTTCTTGGATCGTCATTTACAGAGAGCTCTTGGAATTGTCCTGTTTGGGAGGAGTTGCAGGTGTGCTGTGCTTGCTCGGAATATTTATATTTCATCTATTGGGAACAATTTAACAATTTTTGGTTTAAATTTTCATTAAAGAGTTCACTTTTCCTCTGCTGCTAGTTCTTGCCGTTGATCAGTAGTGTTAGTTAGATCTGCTTACATGGCTCTGGCTACAGGTGAGCAACATGACAGGCAATATCTAAATTATTTGCATGCACAGGATACCCATGAGTGGAATTTAACCCACATCTCCTAAGCCATGGGCCAAATGCTTTTACCATGGGACAAGCTTCCCTTACTGTTAGGAAAGTAAAGCTCAAATCTCACCAGGTTTCCAGCTGGCTCTATTTCTTTGTGAAAGATGTTCAGCATCACAAGTGATGTTTGTAGGAGCCTGGCTTTATTTTTAATTTTCCCTATAGATGACCCTATGTGGATGGCTACAGTAACAGGTGCTGTGTTTCTCCTTCCCAGGGGAAAGGGAGATGAGCTCTTCCAAGGTGAGTGATCATCTCTCACTTCATCAGCTTGAGGACTCCTGTTCCTAAAATCTGAGGAATTGGCTCAGGTGTGTCTTGGTCTTTCTTAACAGAAGATTAATATACAACACTGAGTAAGTTTTAAAGGTGAGGTAGTTTGTAGTGACTCCACTGATCTGATGGTCACTAAAAGGAGGCAATTCAACATAATGGTGCACTGAATCAAAAGTCTTCTGACTTATTTCCAAATCTTTCAGTCTGGGCATCACCCAGTGTATGAGCTGAGGAGCTGAGGTGAGATCCCAGGTGGCACCTCCAACAGAAGCGTTGAGGACAAGCGTGTGCACCCTTGTGGCACGGTGTGCTCTTCTTTGCTGTTAGTCCAGCTGGCCCAGTGGAACTGCTCATGCCAGTGTAATCATGATTTATTCATATTAATAGTGCTGGGCAATTGATGGAAATGTGGCACTAAAGACAAAAATGCACGAAAAATGCCCTTTCTGATAAGCACTTTATTTTCTGTACAAAAAATTGCAATCTCTTGTGAATTTTAAACTACCCTAAAGAATTTCACGTTGAGGTAACTGTTCTTTACAGAGTTCTGCAGCTTATTTTAAAAATACCAGTAGAAAGGGTTTTTTCTCTATTAAACTGCATATGTTTTAAGAGTAATTTCCATGGGGTCCTTATTAATTTCTATAGCTCTCTGTTTAATTTTCTTTTTTTTCATAAAGAACATTGTAAAATTGTAACTAGTATGGTTGGTGACCATGTTTCAGGGATGTGTCATGGCACCTCTCAGTGAGTTGGCTTTCATTTAATTTCCTTCAATCCATTCTTTGGCAACCTCCAACAAACTGTACAAGCATGGAAGAAAGATCTGAGCATTTACGCTGGGTTGTGAGTGGAAAGGATTTGGAACTGTCTTTAATGAGGTGTAGCCGTTTGGTTTTGCTTCTCAGATAGTCATGTGTACTTTAAGTAAAAGACAAAATCGAGCACTTTAGAGATGTCTCGAGTCACCCCATCATTTCAGCATTATCTGGGCATTCTGGTGTGCTCTTCCATTACAAGACCATTCTGGAATTGAATGGTCAGTGATGATAAACAGTGCTAATGGATTACTGAGTAGGGGGAAGGTAGGAGATATTAATAAGGTAAGATTTTTAATTAATTTTTCAAGTTAATTAAAATGTCCAAAAGCACAATAAAACTGCAGAAAATCTGGCAAGGGAATGGCAGCCTGTCTGATTAATGCAAGTCAACTGTCTTCTGAGGGTAATAGTAATAATGATGAGATTATGGATATGGAAGAACCTGCTAAAGAGATATGAGATGCATGTGGAATACAAACTGTGTCCTAGTTACTATTTTATGGTGCACAATGGATCTTATTAAGGAGGAATAGCAGTAAGAATTACCACTGAATTGCTCAATAAAAGTATTGTGTAATTAACACTGCTGCACCATCAGCTTGAGTGCTACCTCCCATTGATACTCCATATCCTTCATTTACTTTTAGTTTTTAACTAAAGTATGGGAGTTTCAATGGCAGATGCAGGCAGCTTGAAAAACATGTTGCCTTGTGTATGATGGTACTCAGAGAAAGGGAAGCAAGCACTGAAGGGCTGGAATGGAATGTGATATTCAGAAGTGACTGGCAGGAACTTCCACCAGTGAGAGTTTGACAGTCCATTCCCTCAGCAAAAATAACCCTCAAACAAAATAACAACAATAACATGATAGAGAGAGCAAAAATACTTTCTGGCATCCCCAGTCTCCTCCCTAATGAGGTTTTGAAAGCATGTGTTCCCCATGCAAGAAGAAAACAAGTCCCACTGAGGCTGGTGCACAAGTGATGAATGGGATTCACTGATGGGTACTTTTTTACAGCATTAAGTTTCTTATTACATATATATGCCTTGTGCCTGCTGCAGTGGTGCTCTGCTCTTGGCTGAGTATTCTAGGCAGTCTCCAATAGAAGTATTGCAACATCTTATTTAGAGACATCATAGAGGAGATAACACTTACTATAGTTCCATCCTGATGGAAAAATAAGTAGTCAACATCATCAGGAAAAATATGGTACTGCAGATCTTATGGTAGTTCACTTAACTCTCAAAAAAATATCCTTACTGTTGAAGACCAGATGTAAGCCAAAGCTCATACACTCTGAGTGATGTCCATCATAGTTTTCTATAGAAAAACAAAATCTACTGGTTGCAAAGCCAAGCTCCTCAAAATTAATATTAAAAGACCAGTTCAACCACAGATTTGGCTAGACCAGAAATGGGATCGGAACTGCCCATGTGTTTCAGGATGTTTGGAGCCTGAGTTATGAAGTTATGATAGACTGAGCCTGTGCTCATAATGAATCACTAGGTTTTTTTCAGTTCCTAGGCTAGGTTATGCTACATCCCATGTTCATTTTATTCAAGCTTCTTTCTGTCAAGAACAAAATTCTTAATTCCATCTTCAGTGTTTACCCAGGCTGCTCTTAAAAATGAAAATAGTATCTGGAGGATTTTAGTCTTGGTGAAATAATAAAGGGAAGTAAAAGCCTCCTGTCTTGAATTCTGAGTAGGCTGCATCACCACATGCAAGAGAAATGGTTGCTATAGATTGCCTTGTTATTAAAAGGGGAGGGTGAAAAATGGCAAGGAAGGTTTGAAGCTGGCTGATGTAAAACAGAACCAGTTTATAGGGAGCTGGCTGAGGACTGCAGTTTTATAAGGTGCACTTTAAACAACCATGCAGTGTACTAAAAATATCATAAAAACTATAGCTTCTAGCCATAAGTTTCAGAAAATGCTTAGTGGCAAAAAGAGAAAAAGCTGGAAGATATAGGGCATAAAGAAAATCAAATACACAGAATGAAAGAATATTTAGGTCTAGGCTTTTGCTTCAGGCTACAGCTCAATGCAAGCACAAGATACCACATGCTGTTCAGTAGGACAGGATTCATCTCCATAGTGTTAAAAGTTCATAAATGCCACAAGAGAGGAGCCACAAGACATTCAGTATCTGAGACTGACTTAGACCTTTCACTCTACCCTCTGCAGATCCCATTGACCCCCAGAGAAGTGCTGCCACCCATCCTGCCATTTTTCTCCTGAGGTCTCACCGGATTCATCAAAGCAGCCTAACTGCTCATCAGTTGTCAAAACCCATTGCTCCTTTGCTCCCATTTTAACAGGAAAACACTACCTGCAGAGGCTGGGGTGAGTGGTTCCCTCCATAAAACCATGCTCCCTGAAAGAGCTGCCCTGATGCTGGAATAGCAATGGTCCAAGGAGATGATCTGCCATGTTTCAGGCTTGGAAATCAGTCCAGAAAGGCATCATCAGAAACCAGCCACTGGTGCTGTTCATACCAGAGTGTTTTTTAAGACTTCTCTTAGTGGCTGTTTGTCCCCAGCATCTCCCAAAAGGAGAAGTCATTCTTGGCTATATATTTTTTTTGGCAACTCTTGTTTACCTGTCAGCTGGTCTCTGGAGCTGCTCTTGAAAGCAAGAGGAGGGAGAGACCAGAAAGTGTAGGAAGGTTGCCATGAAACAGAAAAACTTGCACGGATGTCATGAACATTTGTCATGCTACCTGGGATACTTAAATGTTTCATTAGAAGTGTATGGCATGGCCCTGTCAGCCACAGGATTTTAAGGGGCCCATCAGAGACATCTCTCTGAGGCAGAGTACCTGCCTCACCCTTCCTGGCTGTGTGCCATGTCAGGAAGGTATTAACCTGCCACTGATCTATGAGGGCAGCAAACTGAAATATCCCAGTGCCAGTGCAGCCATGCTTCCTGGGACAGATGGGATCAAACTAGGGATCCTTCCCTTTCACCCCACTTTTGGAGCCAGCTCCATCTGATTTCAGGAGAGGGAATGATACCTTGGTCTGCAGTTTCAGCAGCAAATATCATAGGCTAGTTGCAAGACAAGAGGGAGGAAATAATTGTTCTGAAAACCATCATAGTTTTTTTTTTTACAGGATGTTAAAAGCAGGCTTTTAAATACTCCTCTCCCAATCCTCTCTTGCAATAGCAGGAGCTGGGGTCAGACATCTTTTCTTGCAGTGATTAATACCTTCCTACAGGAGGACTGCCATTAAAGGCAATGAGGCAGCCTGCAGAGCAAGGCTTTCCTCTGCAGGAGAAAGAGTGGCTCTGTGCCTGCAAACCGTGGCAGACTCTGAACTTCCCGGTTTCCTCCACTGCTCAGGCAGTCAAATCTCCGACTGCCACCTCTCGCATCCTCAGTTTATGGCAAACATAAAACAGGAGGCCATTTAAAAAAATAAGATAAAGCAGGCCCTAAATTTAAATTGTGTTGATATAAATCATTCATGCAACAGATTGCATTTATTTATTGCCTTTGTTTGCAGCACAAGAAATCTGTTAGATGCGCCTCGCAGAATTCATAGATTAAAAAATAAAAATCCTTATGAGATACAGGCTTTGTGCCCAAAATGCAGCACTTTCCTATTAAAACCTTTATTTGTCTTCAGAGGGAATACGCTGGCACTGTTTCCCCCCATCATCTATTTCCTCCTTCTCACCTCTGAAGCTGCTTCCCAGTCACAGGGATGTGTCTCATACTCCAGCTCCAGTGGCTCATGGCCTTTTTGACCTTAACTCCAACCTGTTCCCTGATGGACAAGCTGGCAGCTCTTCCCCCAGCCTGGAGGACACCTGGCAGCAGCCTCATGGGCAGCAGAGCATTGGGGAGGAGAAAGTGACCTCGTATCTACTCTTGGGACCAGAAAGAGAGGACAAAAGTTCATTTAAAAAAAAATCTAAGTGGGGCAGTCTTTCAAAGACCAAGAGTCACCTCTCAATAGTGGGACATCTGGTGACATTAGCTGAAGTTTCATAAAAGCTCCCTATGGCCTTTTCAGAAATAGAGCATGTTTCAAAAAGAAAGAAAGAAAGAAAATACAGAGCCCTATGCATTGGTGTTGATTTATCTCCATCTTCTATGCGAAGGATAGAAAACCAGCAAAGGATCCTGACTTGATTTTCTTTATCTCTGAAACAGGAGAAATGCCAGTCATGAATGTATGTTATTTACAAAGACGTAGTTTTGTCCTGCTTTCTTCCTTTATTTCATTATTTATTGAGTAAGATAATAGCTTATGGTACTTACACAGAGCCAGCTGTTTGCAGGATGCCAAGAGCAGGTGGTCTGGGAGGCCTCTGATGAATTGCAAAAGACACTTACCAGCTGCTATCGCTGTGTGAAATGAGCAAACCTGCAAAATCTTTATTTTCAATTGGATTGTACTTTTAAGTAAGCAGGGGAGACAGCCAGTATAACTACAGACCATGACCAACAACCCACATAAAGTGTGTGCAAACACAAGTGATTAATGTACCAGGATTTCAAAACATCCAAAATGAGTGAGTCAGGTTTAATAGGGTGCGTGAGAGGGAAGGGGAACAGGAAGGGATGGGAGAGAGCTGGGGTATGCATGGAGGGATTGCAGGATGAGGGGCTGCAGGATGAGGGGCTGCTTACATGACATGAGGAATAAGGCAAAAAGGAACTCTTTGAAGAATCTGAATAGTCTATACAGTGTTCTTAGCATCTCCCATATTTTTATTCTCCTTGTAAACAATACTGTTGGTTGAAAGTTTTCATGGTTCTTTTCCTTCTTTTTCTCATCACCCCCACCCCTCTTTTTTTTTCTTTTTCTTTTTTTTTTTTTTTTTTCAATTATGTAGGGCACTCTCGTGTGCTGCCTCACCAGGGCACAATCCTTTGGTGGTAACCACATCCTCAAATGGTCACTGAAGAGATGCAGGGATAATGGGTTACAAAGACAGACATTAATAAGGTAAGATAAGAGAGGGGAGGTTTATTAATTTTTCAAGTAAAGTTAGGATGCCCAAGGGCACAGTAAAACTGTAAAGAATCTAGTGAGGGATGAGAGGCCTAGCTGATTAATGCAAGTCAGCTGTCCTCAGAGGGTGATTGCAATAATGATGAGATTATGGAAGAACCTGCTGAAGACAAATGAGATGCATGTGGAATAAAAACTAAGTGTCCTAGTTACTCTTTTGGAGTGCACGATGGATTTTATTAAGGAGGAACAGCCATATAAATTACTGCTGACTGAGATGCCAAAGTGAGGAGCCGGGCTTGCTTTGCTGGAGTTTCTTTGCTCGAGAGGTAGCAAGCAACCCAGGGTGCCTTGCTTGAACACAATCCAAAAAAAACACGGAAAAGAGGGATGGGGGGCTTTGTCCCATACTGCAAAAGAAGATAATATTTCTGCTTGATGGCTTTGATGTACCTTTCCCTCTACTCCCTTCAGCTCCATTACCTCATTGCTTCCCTATGCTGGGGTGGATAATTCAAGGCTTCCCAGTTTGTCCCAGGAGCCTTTACCCTGTCCAGAAGTGGCTTTTCTCCAGACAGCCCCGCCATGCAGTGCATGAATATGGCAATGTTTCTGAGGGCAGCAGTTTTCCAGATTTCCTTCCTTCCTTCCTTCCTTCCTTCCTTCCTTCCTTCCTTCCTTCCTTCCTTCCTTCCTTCCTTCCTTCCTTCCTTCCTTCCTTCCTTCCTTCCTTCCTTCCTTCCTTCCTTCCTTCCTTCCTTCCTTCCTTCCTTCCTTCCTTCCTTCCTTCCTTCCTTCCTTCCTTCCTTCCTTCCTTCCTTCCTTTTCTGACCAACCGTTCCATTTTCTCATTCCTTGACACTTGCCCCCATAATTTTGCTGCCCCTGTCTCCTCGTCCTTGGTGTCCCCAACTTCTCTTAGCACCTATTTTGGCTTTTTCCTCTCTACCTTGGGTTTTGTGCTGCCTTCCAGGTCCATGCAGACCCTCCCACCAGACCTGTGACCCTCACCATGGATTCCCTGTCCCTTGCTTCTCTACAATAACATAAGGACCAGAGGCATAACGATTACTGCTTTTGTGGGTCTCAATCAGCACACAGAAGACTTGGTGGGGTAGCACGTTCTCTGCAGCACCTAAAAAGTGTAGGAATAACTTCCTGAAGCAGGAGGGCAAGGGATGACTTCCAGATGCAGGGGCTGGCAGATCTGCGCCAAGTCGTGCAGTGGGAACCAAACTGTGATTAACAGCATAGTAAGAAATGGCACGACACAGTTTCTTGTATAAATTTTCCAGGTCCTCTGTTTCTTTCCAGTGTATTAACTGTCCATGGTAACAGGAAATAAGAAATTATTACATCGACTGCTTGTGTTACAGTGCAAAGTCAGCATTTCCATTAGAAAATCTGTTTCTAATGGGTTTGAGTAATACAGTAATGAACTTTCACTTCAGGATTAATCCTGGTATTTAGAGGTCCCAGTCTGACTGCGTTTTTCTTCCCTACAAAATGTAGTACATAAGTCTGGGCATTATAAGGCTT
Source organism: Sturnus vulgaris (assembly GCF_052056855.1). NCBI lineage: Eukaryota > Metazoa > Chordata > Aves > Passeriformes > Sturnidae > Sturnus > Sturnus vulgaris. The sequence goes on from NC_142243.1 coordinate 110,561,315, forward strand.
CACCACCTCCCCACAGCTCAGAATTCACTTTCTCTCAAAAGCTTCCATCTTCCCTTTATTGTCCTACTGTAAAGTGACTGTATGGGCTTCTCATCTCTTTTGCCTTGATGAATTTTTTTAAATGGATTTAAGTAACTACTGGATGTCAAAACAGCATTTTCTCCCACAGGCTAAGTATGTAATTACCCGATAGATGGACATTTCTGTATCATTAAGATGGTCTAGATACATATTTATGCAGCAGACAGTAATGATTTAATTTTAGCAGCTCCCTACATACATATTTACATGAAAGACCATACTGTTCTGCAGCTTCAGCCCCCATAAACCTCATTTGTGACATGTGAATCTGCTGCGTTTCATGCACAACGCTGCAGACGTGCAGAGCAGCCTTAGCTGGGGATACCCTCACGGGGGGAGTGGTCACTACTGGGCGAACAGAAAGCAATGTTACATAAATAGAATGCATTTTCCAAAGGAAAGGCAAAAACAAAATTGCAAACATACAAGAATAACAGCCCTAAAAGATCATGTAAGTATCGTGCCTCTGATTCCCAATAGCAGATGTTTCGAGTGTTGGAACTCCCACCAGAACAGCTGCAGGAATGTAGAATCACATCTGGGCTTGCGACGGGGCTGCATCATTACCCACCAACAGCAAAACAGCCAGATGCTTCCAATTCATTTTAGGGACAGAACTTAAAGTTTGAGCCCGTGAACATCCCTGCTTTACAACCAATATTTACCATTGGCTGTTCCTGGATGTGCTGCTGAGGCGGTGGCAGGAGCCAGGACGTGGCCAAGCTACTGGGTGGCATTGCAGTGTGGTGGGGTCACCTGACATGAGAGGCAGAGGTGGGGCAGGGGTCTGGGCTGTCTCAGTGCCAGCTTTAGGAGCTGAGGATGATCTCTTCAGCCCCATGGAAGGGCAGTGGAGATATTGCTGCTGTCTCTTGGTGCACACCCCGCTCCCTCGCTGCAATGCCTGCAATACCTTCCCTCTCCTGCCACTTTCTGCCTCTGGCAACTGTGTTCTGCACACCTGCATGTTTTGGGATGGTGTTTTGGCTTCATGTGATACTGAAGGATGTGTTATGGGAGAGTGCCTCAAACCTAGGGAAGAAGGCAAGTGAGAGCAGCTGGCTTGACACTTGAGCTCTGGTGCTCACGTCTCTTGCCACACTCCTTTCCTGCACTGGCTCTGGTGGACAGAGTGAGCTGTGAACTGAAGGTGTCCCACTCCAGCAGCACTCACATATCAAAGGTGCTTGGAAGGAAGAAATTTTGCTTTTGCTCTGGCTCCCTGCATGATTTCCTATTCAAAGCTCTATCTCCCATTGCATAAGTATGTCATCTGGGGACAATTCCTCCAAGCAACGGTCACTTGGTGTGCCAAGCACCTAAAATATGGCTTGCTTGGTTCCTCTCTACCAGTCTTTTCCCATCTCCCTAATGGGACTTGCAAACTCTGTGGTGGCAGCTGTATTGTGCTATTTCATCATTTTAGAGACGGTTGCTCTTGCTTGCCTGTTGTACCACATCTCAGCAGTGGCTGATGCCTGGCAGTGGTTAACCTATCTGTCAGGAGGAAAGGGCACCTTTGGCTCTCTCCTTCTACCTTGTCTCAGTGGGCGTGCAGGTGTAGGCACAGACATCCACTTTCTCCAGCCTCATATTCAAGACAGAAATATGACTCTTATATGGCTCAGGTATCAATGCCTGTACCAAATCTGTATCTGAATCTGATCAGAGTTGGACACTGACCCTTGGGCCACTCAGACAGCCTGCTGTCACCACACTACAGTTATTAATATGGTAATTATTTTTTTTTGCATGTAACCATACATAAATAACTGGGGAAGATTAGTTACATGATTTGCAATAGGATTATCTACTTAATCAAAGGTTGTTACTGCACAACCAAGGGTTGTACAAAAGCTTTTTTAAAAAAGAAGCTATACACGAAATAAAATAACAGTACCAACATTTACAAGCATGTGCTTGTCCATCACCTTGTTGTCACTTGTCCATAGCCTGGACCACAGGAGGGGCAGAAGAAGGTTTTAATATGGCTTCTGATGTGCCTACAGGAATCACACAAAGGCTCCAACTGACAAATGGGACTGAGGTGGTTTAGCAAAATGTTCAGTGTCAGATGGTTTAAAGGACAGGCATAGAAGCAGATGCATTTCTCCTTCTAGGGTGGGGGCTTAATTGTCAGTGGGGCAAATGGAATCCATACTCTTGCATGAAGAGGAGACTGTTCTTTACCTGCATATTGTCAAACAAGATAATTTTTTAGAGAAATTGATGACAATTTGTCTTAAAAAAAATACTTAATCTACAAATCAGAACGCCCCTCACCCTAGGGAGGGGATGTTGTGTGTTTTTGTATTGTTTTGATTATTGCTGGTGAACATCTGTTATGACAGTAGCAGGGAGGTTTGATAGGATTAGATAAACTTCCAGTACTGCTGAGAATGTGAATTTCTCTCTCAAATTGTACCTTTTAACAAAGATCTTCCCCCCCTTCACCACCATCATGTGAGGATCAGGAGGGGGAGGAACAGAACTGTGCTTGAGTCAGACAGAAGAAAGATGCAGGCAAACCCTTCCTGGTGCAGGAAGCCCCATTTTCTGTGTCTGTGCTCTCCAGGACGGTGGCCTGCCATACTGGAGAAACCCCATGGAGAAGAGATTGCAGCCCATGTTTTCTGTACCCCTCTTTCACTCTGAATTTCCATGGCAATCACCTCATCTGCCTTCACAGCTTTACTGAATGGAAGAAGTGTTCTGAGGGATATTCCTCTGAGTGTTGCCAACTCCCAGGAGTGCAGGGTGTCCCTGAGCCCAGGAAGGGCTGTACTGACCCTCCAACATGCAGTCGCTGCTCTTCAGCTTCTGAAGGAAAACTGGGAGGCACAAAAATCCTAAAGGGTCACAAGTGCCTCTGAAATAAATTAGAATGTAAGTCCCCCATGGACCCAAGCTGCTGTTGTGGGGTAACCACTGTCAAAGCAGACCTTGCTTAAAAATACCTGCACTGCTTTTTATGAGTTCACCAATGAGTGCAAATCCTTTCACTGCCTGCAAGGTTCATTAATGTCACTTCAGTGTAACGTGTGAAAGCAAAATGGCAATATAGGGCAACTAATGAAAACAAAGATTAAGCACAATTTCTCTGTTTCCCAAGGGAACAGGTTTTTTTTCAGGAAAGAAATTTCTGTCTATGTGCGAGAAATTGTACAGCTTCCTTTTTTTACCCTTTCCATAAAATTTTATAGAAAACTTGATCATGAAGAGGAAGAACATAGTAAAATAGTGTCTATTTGGAACAGAATATGGTATTATAGACCTAGAGTACATGAGGAAAATCAATAGCTTTGTATAAGCGTGAAGTCCATAATCACTCTGCACACATACCTTGGAGAATATGTGCATTTTAGCTGTCTTTGTACAAAACCTTCCGGGGAACTGCACATAATAATAATTAATCATGTAATTAATACTTAATTTACAAAGGGCACAGTATGCCCCACTCTCCTGCAGAGACACTTGGGTTGATAAGCAACAGAAAAATAGAATTCAAATAAAAATAACTCATTAAAAGAAAGTCAAGAAAGATAGTAAATGAAGGAGGAAAGATGTGCTACTGCAAATGCATAAACAGAACAGAAAATGCTTAAAAGCTCCCAGCCTCATCCTGCTGCTAACAAGACTCCCATTTGCTTTGGTGGAGACAGGGATGTCCTTGAGAGCCTTGGGAAATCCTCATGTGATGCCTTTTAAAGGCAGAGAAGACATCCATCTTCCATCAAAGCCTAGCGGGTTTGTGAGCTGGAAGTCTGAGACACTTTGCAGCCGTGGATAAACCCTCCCAAGTGAACTGAACACCACTTACTGGTGTGCTCACTCACTTCTTCCAAACAGATTCAGGAAGACTAACAGGTGCTGACTTTTTCCAAAACTGGCTTAGCCCCATGTCTATCAATTCCACTCTTTGCTATGGCTTTAGGCATTTTCCTGGTGCCCGAGTAAGGCTTACTGCTCTGTAGTTTTTAAAATCGCCCTTGCAAGGCTTTCCTAAAGATGTGTCATGGCTGCTATTTTTCAGTCCTGTGTTATGAAACAGGACTGTCAGATAAACTAAGATTCAAGCTAAATTTCGTGGTGATCAACTCCATATTTGAGTTCTTTCAGAGCTTTTGGGTTAAAAAAATCCTACCTCCTGATTTGTTATGATTTGAATTACTAATTTTCCCTGAAACATCTTCACTGATCCTTTTTTTGTAATACATTTTTCAAGCTCATTCCCCATGTGTGAGGTGTGAAAACTTTCTAGCTTCTGATGTGCATGCTAATACAAATAAGTTGGGTAGATTTTGCTATGCGTTTCCCTTTGATGAGTTTTGATCCCACAAACTTTCTTGTAGGTTTTTTGCATTTTTTCCTTTTCTTTCTTTTTGCCTTTTTCTAGAGGCAGATGCTTCTCAGTCTTTCTTGCTTTCATTAGTATATCTTAGCATGCATATATATAAAATTTAGATGAATATTATAAATTTAAACGTTCATATTCTCCCTTGTTTCTTCACCTATGCATGAATTCTTCCTTTTTTTTTTTTTAATATGCATTTTTACTTATAATTGCCTCCTTTATTCTAGCATTTATCCAAGCCAGCATGTTTGAATCTTTTGGAGTAACATATCTTTAGCCTGAGCCTCTGATGTGTAGTCTTTAGACATCTTCCACAACACCGAAAGTGCGTTTTATATTACAGAAGCCCTCTTTATTTTGCTTTAAATTATTGCTTGTTATATTATTTATGTTTCTATAGCTCTGCTGTTAAAAATCAAGTGTTACTTAGTGTGATCTTTAGAAATTTTTCCCTCTGAAAAGACACTGAATTTGAATACATTATAGTCACTATTAAAGGGTCACAATTGCATCTTGAACCTTCTTTTAAAAATCCTACTTAAAACCTAGTAAAACTACAATTTACACCTCTTCTTGCAAATGGTCAGACTAGCTAATCTGAGGAGTTGCTTCCCGTGTCTGAAAAACAGCCCTTGTGTTACAGCTGACACAGAGATGCAGATTGTGGGAGCATCTGATCATTTTGTGCTTTCCCAGATTTGTTTATCTCCCTTCCTCAGTGGGATGTGGAAGACTAAAGATCTGCACTGCTAAATGTGTGTGGAATTCCAAGCCACATCACAAATTATTTCTATGGTGATTATTTAATCTTATATTCCTTAGTACTTGATAAAGCAAAAGAACTTGCTGTCTGAGTCTCCTTTGTATCATAGCATTACAATAGGTCACTGATCATCTTTATTCTCCTAAATAATAAGTATGACCATAGGAATACTTCCATTTTAAATGTGGCATAAGACTCCTAATGTTTGTTTACAGTCACCAATATATTTGCAGTGGTTTGGTGATCACTATGTCCCTAGTGATCTAGTCATTCTCACATGAAGTTGTAAGATTGTTCTTCATTGTGGATTTTTGTCTTACTGCTATCCTAAAGTGTGGAGTTGCTCTGACTCCAGCACTATAAAACATCTCTCTCTACACTGTGCCCACCCACCTCATCTTTTCTCCCAGTGCTGGCATTAAAAAAAAAACCACAAAAACTTCACTTTTGAGCTCTTTCATATAGAAAAGATCTGGGAGCCTTTACCAAGTCTTTTTTTCTCAGAGCTTGATCAGGCAGAGAGACTTCTGTGTGCAGCAGCCAACAGAAAACCCACAAAATGCCAAATGAGTTCCATCTCCCAGTGGGGATGACTTCAGGGAACTCAGCAAAACTTATCTTCCACAGCAGGTCATGGGAGAAGTTAGCACCTACCAAACCATCTGAAATCCCAGAACTTGCACTATATATAAGACAACTGTGGTTTGATGCTTTACATCATCCTTTGGAAAGTAGTACACAGCAAGTGATGAAATCCAATAGACTTTTTTTTTTGTATTTAATGGGTTGTTTTGCCTTGTATTTCTGTACTTCCTCCATAAGCAAATAATACCCTTGTGAGGCGCAAGAATGAAGTCAGAATTTGCAACTGTGGCAGAGAAACTATTAGAAGCCTATAAATAAATATTTTTTTGCAAGAGTGCTGCATGAGCCAGTACTTTCTGGAAACCATATTCACATAGATGGGCTGGGGGACTATGTTTGGTTACCAGTGGTGGTTACTTGGAAGTGTTTGTCTGGGAGATGTATTCAGCCTTCTCAATATTCTTATTCAGTTGTGTAATTCCAAGCCCTGCAGTGTTGTTATCCCTTAAGAAAACTTCTTTCTATTTCAAAAGCACCAACTCTGAATGTTAAATTGAAGGGAGATAAAAGAATCACAGTGGTAAAAGCTGTACAATTTCTACCCTCTTCATTATACAACAAGCTGGTTCAGTATTTGCTTCTTTACATTTTTATGCAGATATAAAAGGCTACTTTGGGAAATCTGCAACACTATTATTAAATGTCACTGAGCAGAGCTGAGTATAGTGATGACTCATCCTCAAAAGATTTGATTTAGTACACATTAACTTCCCAAGTGTTGAGTTCTCATTTTAGCCTATACCAACCAGCGTGCCCAGGTCTAAAGCAAGGACCATTCACATAGGCACAAGTCCTTCCTCTAGCTTCAGTGATCTTTGGATCAAGACCTTAATAAGAAAGAATGTTTTGGAAATTTCAATATTCTTAGTCATGAGTAATAATTATCTATAATCATAAAGACCAACTTAAAAATAAGGCCTTATTATGTTATATTGCCCAGACAGTGGAATAGAATCTATGCCATAAATCTATAAAAACAATCCAGATACAGTATTGGGAAGGGATGTGGACCACCATGAAGATACATGTCACAGCAGAGGTAAATGTCATGTTAGTCCAATTTCTGTTTTAATAGGTTAAGAAAAAAAAAGAAAAAGGGAAGGAAAAAGAAATTTGAAGGAAAACAGGGTGAAAGAAAGGGCTAGCAGAATGAAGATTGATAGTTTAGAAGTGAAATAAAGGTGGAGATTCTAGAGAGTGGGAAGGGTGTGGGTGTTGAAAGCATCAGCATGGAATCTGGTATATGACTGATCAGGATATTCCTACAAATAAATTAGCAGAGAATCCTTAATTTGAGCAATATTAATTTGTAATGACCTGAAAAGCCTTAAGTGTCAATGAACTTGCTTCAAGTATGATAGATAATGCTCTCTGCAGCCCTGATGCAATGGCTCCCCACTCAAATAATTCTGTACATTAGATAGAACCTAAGCAGCCACCAGACTTAGGGAGTGATATGAGAAAAACTCCACTTTTAATCAATAATGTGGCCACATTTAAGCTTCTTGGAATTATTAGTTTCGATCTAGACTTTCAGGCATCCTGTGGTCCTGAGAAAGAAAGCTTGATTTGTTTTGATATTCCAGTGTCATATAGATTATGGACTTAGCCTGGAGAAGTTTAGCTATGGAACCCCAGTACACAGCTAGTGAAATAGGAAATGTTTATAACACTCTAATCTTCCTCTGTGTTTCAGACAAGCATAAGAGATCTGCATGAATAGCAGAAACATTGTTCAATAAGGAAAGGAATTTTCCATCTTACCCTTTCAGAATTGAACATCAACATTACTCACACTTTCCCAAGCTGATTAAACAATTATTTCTATGAAGAAAATGGACTTGAGACTCTGCTACTCAAGGGGATCTTTGTATTAACTTGCTTATGTTAAGGGGCTTTATTGGCAGTGGATCTTCACAGTAGGATGTAGCTGTTGCACTCAGAGACTCCCTGCTTTTGGTAGGTATGCATCCTTATGACTTCTGTTTCCCTTATAAAAGTCCAAGAGACATCAGGGAAGGAAACAGGGAGAAGAAATGGGACAATGCTGGAGAGCTGCTCCCTCAGAGGCAGTGGGAAGCACAGAAGAAATTAGAACAGCTCTGAGTTTCTGTAATTTTCACAGCAGGTTGGACATGCAGAGTTGCTGAGAATTAACACCTGTGTTTCTGCAGAAGCAAATCCTCAGGAGAACTGTCACAGACTTTGATAGAGATGGAAGCAGCAGGGTTCTGCAGAAACCAAAAGACATCCCCTGGAAATGTTCTCAATGGCTCAAGGATTTAAGGTGAATACTATTCTCCTTGCAACAAGGACAATAATTTTAGGTATCAGGGACGCATGAAGATGCTATGACACTAGCATATAAATATGGAGGTGAGTGTTTATGTCTATAAAGTACTCCAGGAAAATTGAAAAATTAAACTTTTAAAACAAAATTAATTGCTAAATTATGAAATTAATTTAAATGAAATACCTTTTTGGAGAAGGAATCTGTAACATAGAATGGAATTGCAGGTGACAGCACTCATTGATCGACTCCTTATGGATTTGTGAAAATTTAAATCTGTGGGTAAATTCTTCAGGGTCACAGTATGTCACAGAAAAGGTTATTTCAATATCTAACAAGCAGATGGATATAAATCCAAAATGTTTGATGGCCTGAAGATGCCCAGGGGTTTGGAGACCTGTCATAGTGTTGAAAGCTGCTTTCTGCCTTGTCCACTTCAGCATGCTGCTTGGCATAAAAAGTAGCCACCAAACTGGACAACACTGTGCTTGAACCTTGTGTCTGCTCCCTTGAACCCATGTTCTAAACTGCTTGCAGTTTTCCTTTCATTTTCTCTTGTGCACTGAAGATGTTTAGTGATTTTGTCCTGCAGCTCACTTTTGCGATGCCCAGGGCTGCGCTACTCTGTGAGGATTTGGCGAGTCACTGGTGGTGAAGAAGCCAAGGATGGGACAACTTGCAGATGAAGTCTGCTTGAGATGAACAAGAGGTGCAAGTGTTGAGAGAGAAGTGGGAAAAGATGAGGAGACAAAAAAGCATACATGAGATGAGATATAAATACAGCATATGATAGCAGTAGAGGCTACAGAAGAGGTGGTGGAACTTTCAAGAGTAAAAAAGGGACAGAATCAAATGTGGGAATAAACAAGGAATCAGGGAAGGCATACTACACATCAGGCCTTAAAATGCAATTTTTCTCATTTCATTTCATCACTGAATCCTTTTCAGCACATTTAATAACACAATGGTTGAATTAGAACACCCTAATTGCATTCACTGTAAGACCTTGTGGAAAGATTATTAAATTCCCCTGGTTTTGAGCACTTCAGTTACATCATGCCAAATGTGGGCAGAAAAGAAAAAAAATAACTTCCCCTGCGCATTGTTAGTGATATATAAAGCAAAGGAGAATCAATTTAATACATCACCACTGAAATGTGAATTTCTAGAATCATTGAGCTGAAAAGTACAATCCCACCAGTCTGGTACCATGAAAATGAAAGTTGATGTCTGCCTGGATCAATTTTATCATGAAAATAATGGCATCACTCTGGGCATAAGATTTAAAGCCTTCAAGGCTTTGGGGAAGACACACTCAGTAACCTACATACGAAACTAGATTGATTGTGAGTGGCTGGAACACACATAAAGCTGACATTTTTGCCCATCGTGGCCTTTATCAAGACTGATAGGCTGAAACATTGTCTTTCTGAATGTTCCCACTGTTTTCATATGTAAGCTCCTGGGTTTGCATTAACTCTTGAGGCTTTCACAAGGTGTGTGCATGGTACATCTGATATACCACTGGATATCTCTTGATGATGCAAAGAAAATGACGTAAATTCATCCTACATTTAGATGCCTCAGAAAAAAGAGGCTATTTTCACTCTTTAGTCTTCCTTTTATAAACAATGAAGTCTAGACATAAACAGGTCTGAAGCCAAACAGCCTTTTTTGCAGATATAAACTTTGGACATGCATCACCCTGCCTTGATTGTACAGGAACTTTTACCTGTTGCTGGGTGCCTGACTCTGGCAAGTGACACACATACTTTACATCCTCTGAACCGATGGCACCTCTAGATTCACAGACCACTGTGAGTGGTACCACTCAGCTAACATTTTGGATCATAGAATAATTTAGGTTGGGGAAAAACCTCTGAGATCATTAAGTCCAACTATTAACCAAGCACTGCTAAGTCCAACTCTGAACCACATTTCCAGTGCTGCATCTACACATCTTTTAAGTACCTCCAGGGGTGATGACTCAACCACTTCCCTGGACAACCTGTTCCAATGCTGGACAAACCTTCCCGACAAGAAATTTTTTCTAATATCCAATCCAAACCTCCCCGGGCACAACCTGAGACCATTTCTTCTTCCCTTGTGACTTGCTACATGGGCAAAGAGACCACCCCCCGCATTGCCACACCCTCCCTCCAGGTGGTTGTAGAGAGTGATAAGGTCCCCACTGAGCCTCCTTTTCCCCAGACCAAACAAGCCCAGCTCCCTCAGCCTCTCTTCATCTGACTTGTATTGCACCAGCTCCTCTGCCTTCTCTGGACACACTCCAGAATCTCTATATTTTTCTTGTAGTTAGGGGTCTAAAACTGGACATAGGATTCTGGACATAGGATTCAAGGTGGCCTGACCAGTGATGAGTGCAGAGGGACAATCACTGCCCTGGTCCTGCTGTTGCTGATACAGGCCAGGATGCCACTGGCCTTCTTGGCCGCCTGAGAACACACTGGCTCATTTTCAGCCAGCTGTTGGCCAGCACCCCCAGGTCCTGGGGTTAGCTGTCCAGTACTCCTGGCACCAACTTGTCAACTTGTCTTCTTCAATGAGCCAAGTAGTTAATAGTTGCTATAAAGTTGTTTATTGCAGAAGCACATCAGTCTCAACAGCAAAAGAATCATGCTATGTCCATGCTAAGTTTTGGCATAGAGTCCCAAATAGAAGCAGAGCTGCTCCCAGTGGTCCCAGCAGGGCTGGAGAAACTGGGTAGCTCCTGTCTTCTTCTTGGGTGTTGATGATGGCAGTGAGAGCAGGAACAAAAGCAAAGCAAAGCAAAGCAAAAGCAATGGCAAAAAGCACCAGCTCTCCCCAGTGCATGCTCTTACATAGAAACTTCCCAACAAGCTAAGACACAAACTCGGACCACTACTTCTTGACTGATGAGAATTCTAGTTTCTTAGCACACCAGGCTACGTATAGACTACACATACAGTCTATCTTATTCTATCTCAAAAATGTAAGCAATATTCTTACTATAGCTTTATTATGTCTAAAATTATGTTACTGGAGCCTCCATGGATACACCAGTATCTCAGACTATGTTTTTCAACCTTCACTAGAATTCGCACTTCTACTCAGCCATCTAAGACCTTTTACTCACTAAAAGCATTTAAAACTCATTCTACTCACTTACTTACTTGCTTGCTTATTCTAAAACTTAAACTTACTCTTCTACTTTATGTGAGTGGCTGAACATACTTCAATCCATCCAAAGGCTTTAATTCAATCCCTGCACTCTGATTTCTCTCTGAAGAATTCAGAGAGATTCCTGACTTACTGACTCCAACATCTCCCCCTCCTCTTAGAATCATAAAGATTCCTTTAACAGACTTATCAATCATCTGTCGAAAGCATGGAGAAAACAGGGCACCATAATTAGCACCTCTACTATAATAACTAGAATGTACAAACCCATTTTTTCCACCCATGATGTTAAATCCAATTCATTAAACAAACCATCCAACCTCAACCATTCTGTGACTCATCTGTGGGCTACTTGGCCTATTTTCTCCTCCTGGATGGCCCTCTGGTAGCAGAGAAGGCTATCCTTCCCATCAAGGTCTGGCATGGCATGTGTCCCCTGCTCAGTGCCTACTGGGCTGCCAGCTTTCCAGCCACTCTTCCCCCAGCCTGTAGCAATGTGTCATTGAGAGCCAAGTGCAGGACCTGCCTAAACAGGTCCCAGCCTTAAAGAGAGCTTAGCTTAAGTCTGTTAACATTCCAATCTAAAATAAAGCAACCTGTTGGTAATTACTAGTATGAGAAAAAGTTAAGAGAACAATGAAGCAAACTAAAATGAACTCGGGTTCATTTTAGGAAGTAAACAAAGGCTAATGAAAATGCTAATAAAGAAGAAAAAAACTTAATATGCTATTATGAAAACATATAGTAATTATGAACATTAACAGCATCAGAGGCTGGTGCAAAGAGAGTTGCTTGGTATTTCCCTGAAGATAAAAAGCATCTGTGTGCATTAGGAATCATCATTTTTTGTTTCTCTGGGGTAGAGGATGATATGCGATTGCTAGGCCTCCATCTACAACACACAAACATTACCCTGTGCGACAGTGGCTGTCAAAAAGTGTTCCATACTTAATGGCAAAAAGCAAATGCCTAATAAGATATATTCACATGTTACCAATTAGGTGAACAAATCCATGGGAAGATTTCAAGCAAATTAAGTGAATTCTGTGGAGTAAGTTACTGTTGAGCAACACTTTGTGCTACTTCGCTCCAAAATGTCAACAAGCTTCCACAGTATTTCAAGAAGGCAGAAACAGATGCCCAATGTTCCCCAAATTATTTTCTCATGAAAAACCACAATCCAAAATAACAAAATGTTTGGCAGAAAATTATAAAAATGTCCAACTGCATATTTTTGGAGAAAAAGGGACTTGTTGCTGATTGAAAAGGGAAAAATGTGGCTTATGCCAGATTCTTAGTATTTTTGGTGCTTTGAATCAGACTAAACCAAAATGCAGATAGAACAAAATATGCTGCATAAAATGAGTGTGGCTCTTGTGTCCCAGTACTGACAGTTTTGGTCTGCAATTACACTCCTGTTGGGCCAAATTACTTGCTGATGACATTTGTTGTGCCCCAATCATCTTAAAATGCAAGGAGAGAAAGCAAGAAGAGAATACACAAGAAAAAGCAACTGAGGAGTAAAAGCATCATTATTTATATCATAAGCAAGCAAGCTTGGAATAGCTTGTTGTTTGGTTCCCTGCTTAAAGACCACACACTAGATGAACAGTGTTTCTTTGTCATCACTTGTAAGTTAATACTGTATTTGAGATGGTGTCAGTGTGGCACTACTGGAGGGAAGATCTTAATTTACTATGAAGGCTAATTAATATTATCCTAAAAAATATGGACATAATTAATAGTTTTCCATGGTCAGCATACTGTTGTACAAACTAATACAAATATTAACAGATAATCAAACATGATCATTATAGAAAACTCTTCTTCTCACAGATTAAACTAAAAAGAGATCAAGGGAATGTATCCATGAGTTCAGAACTGCCATTGAATACATTACCTCTTCAGAAATAAGCCCATATATTTTCAATGAGCAATCAGTCTAACCAGAAATGCAAACTCAAAGGCTCAGCAGTGAGGGTGTTGTAATTATTTACACACCAATGGTCTTGCCATATATTCTTGGTTGTGTTTTTTAGAGCAAGAAATGACCCAAGAGCCTTTGGGAGCTGAAAGCATATCTTATCTTCCCCATCAAATCATCAGTTGGGTAAACTGCTGTTTATTAACAAGTTCTTATAAATGGTGAAAGGGTTTCAAACTGGAATGTTGCACACGTTTTGCATCATCCCAGTTCAAGAAGGGTGAACTTAGTCTAAAAAACATGTGAACAGGTATTATGATGACATGAAGAATGTGGGAGCTCTTTGCTAATAGAAAAAACTGAAAGATTTCGACTTTCTCATGCTCAGAAAATGAAAGCTGGGAGGGAGTTAAGCACACACGCACAAAAAAAATGGGTTTTAGCAAAAATAGATCCTGGATCTGCTCTTCAACAATGAAGCCAAAAATCCTAGCAGACTGGAAGATGGCACTTGATGAGCTTCTGCAAGGGCTTTTCAGGCAGTAGTATCTGAGAGAGCTTTGGGCTAGAGCTAATGAACCAAGAGACACGATCTACTTTCAGCTTCCTAAAACTGTTATTTGTTTTCATACACAAGATCTGTTTAAACTGTCTGCCCTGGGGAGCAGACTGAGGAGCTGGCTCTGGCTTCCAGTCACGCACCTCCTGCTCCAGGGAGGAAGCACTCTGCAAGAGACTCCTCCTGCTGCTCCACCTCAGCATCGTCTCTTGGAGCAGTCTTGAAGTGAGAATTTTAGATCAAAGAGTAAATGATGGTATTGTTCTGATAATAGTAACAGTGGAGCTAGGTTTTGCATTTATAGACATTATGAGGCCAAGTAGCAAAGACAAAGGAGTCTCAAACCCAGCTGGTCAATGTAAGCTCTTCCATGTAGGGCCTATCTTCTCCATTCCACTGTGCCTCTTCTTGGCTGGGCCTGCCACAGTATCATAAAAAACTTACAAATGTCCATACTGACACCCCCAGGACTTATTTTCAGACTCTTTTCCAAATATTTTTGGGCAATCTTGTGCCACTTCTCCCTTTTGAACTAACAAGCAAATAATTGTTGCGGAATTAAAAGTTTTAATTTTAGAAATGTTCCAATTCTTTGTTTCAGCTGACTTCTGTGCACAATCAAATTCAGAGGCATTTTGAAATTTACATTTATGTCATGTTCCTTACAGGCAATCTTGCAATCTTCTGACCCAGCCTCCACCTGCTCCCCCCAAAAGCTTTTTATCACTTTATACATTCCCTCTGGATATTCAGCTCTATCGGTTGCTATTGATGGAGTTGTCTGAGTTTTTTCAAACTGTAGTTTTTGTCACGGAAATCTTGCATTCTAGATCTGTATGTGATTTATCTGAAAAGCTGTCAAATCAATAAAATTTCACTTTGGCCTCCAGGAAAAAAAATTCTATGTGTTTGTTTCCCCCCATGAGGATTTAACAAGTCATTATGTAGCTTGTGATAAGTGAATATAAAAGGTGGCCTCTCATACCACATGGCTTTTAGCCATGTTCTTTCTTCCAAGCTGGCCTACCATGAACCATGGCCTCTTCCTTTCAGCTTGCTTCAGTTAAGGGTTCCTCTTTTCTTTCGTGTCCTGAGAAAAAAATCCCCAAAATATAAGAACATGTATCAAGCTGGTCACCTTTGTAGCAATCACATTTTAATGCCATTCTGGTACCAAAGCCAAGCTCTGCTGGGTGCTGTCACAGCAAGTGCTGGTACCAAAGGGGGAGAGGCAGATTTTCCAACCAATTCAGTATTTCTCAGCCACTTTATCATGTTTCACACTCTCTTGCTCTTTCCTCAGGCAACGGGACTGTGAACTTCAGAAATATGCAAGTGTATTTCAGCTACTAATACTGAGTTCTGCTGCTTCTGAGATTATTTATTTATGTATTTGAAAATGAGTGTATGTGAAAAGTTCCTGATTAAATGCCCTGGCTGTAAGTTGTTCATTGACAGAATAATTATTGCATGCCTGGGATGAAGTCTGCATAATCCATTTAAAATCACATTAAAAATCAAGAAGGAAAACTTGACAGATAAAAATTGACCTTTTTTTTAGCCCCTAAAGACTGGGAAAAAGCTTTACCAATTTTTTTTCCCAGTGAAATTTTGTATTTTTTTAATCCATAAAAACATGAAAAAATGGCAGCTACCTTCCCTCAGTAGCTCTAGATATTTGATGCAATTTATTCTGTGGACTATCAGTGTACCTGAATTAAATCTACGACAACTCAGGGGCTGCCTGAGCACTAAATGACAAGTCTGAAACTCATTTTTATCTTGTCTCCAGTGATTTGAGAACAAAGAAAAGTGGTTCAGTCATTCCAGCTTGAGATTCAGGATCAGTCCCCAGCTCCACCACAGCCTTTCTGCATGTCCAAGACACGGGAAGCTCCTTAGGATTCAGGTACACAGCTTTCAGCCCAAACATCAATATATGTTCCAGGGAGGGTCCAAAGCAGCTGGGCTCCTGCTGGGCCAGCACAGAAGGGCTCTCACTCCAGTAGCACACTTTTCCTTAGCATTCCCAGTCCTTAGGTCTGGGTTATGTGTGCAGCCCTGGGTTCGGTGTCCCACACTTCCTCTGCAGCACCTGGGGCAGAACGGGGTTGGCAGTGGCCCAGCAGAGCTGTTGACTGTTCAAGAGGTGCCAGGGTGGTGTCCAACCCCCTCCAGGATGTAGGAACACTACTTTGTACCAAAAAAAAAAAAAAAAAAAAAAGAAATCCGCACAGTAACAGGTCCAAACCCTCAACTCTCCCCTGCAATGGAGCACTGGCACCTCTCTAAAGACCAGTGAGAACCTCCTCCCTCTTGTGCAGCACAGACATTGTCCTGCTTAGATCCCAGGGGACAATCTGTCTACCATTTCCTTGGCTGCCTTAGATGATTTGAATGGTGATTTTTACCACCTGGTGCAGTACCCTGTGCATGGTGCTGTGCATATCTGTTTCCTCTCTATCCTGCAGTGAATGCTGCCTTTTGCATGGGATGCATCTTATCAAACATTCAACTAGTGAGGCTTTTGCTGGAAGAACATCCTGAATTTGAAGCAATCCCTCACTGAATGATACCTAAAATTTGATTTTCTCTCTCTCTGAGACCTCTTTCATACATAGTTACCCCACACTGAGACAACTTTCCCAGGAGGAAAAGAATTCTCTCTCCTCCATCCCTCTGCCATCACATAGCTGTCTCCAGGCTGCTTCCAAGGTTTCTCTGGCAGAGGAAAGGATGGATTAGTCCTCTCTCTCTCCCTGTGATAACATCTTGGAAAAGTAGCACAGACTAGCACAGGTACCCTTAACTAACCACACTGCTCTTTGAGTGGCCTTTATGTAGTGTTCACCTTGCTGACTGGCACTCAGACCACTTTTTAAGTTGAGTCACATAAAAAGTTGAAGTGGGGATGAATGTCTGCTCCATGAGAAACAGCCAGGTGGATGCATGAGACTGGTGCCAACCTGCTCAGCTCTGTCAAGAGTACAATGCTCGAGGGCAGCCCTTCAAGGCTCTTAATGAAATTAAAACCAAAGATGTAGATGATTCTAATGAAAACTCCTGAAGAGTTTGAGACAGGAGCTGAGAGGTTGTGACTGGATGATCCAAATGTGGGATTTTGGCACAAATAGCTGCAGCTCAAAAACCCTCCATGGATTTTTGGATGGCTCTGGTTAATAAATCTTGCTGTAATCAATAGGGTCAAGGCGCTTGCACATGCTCAGGGACCTTCACTATACGGCAGCACCTCCTCACCTGTGACATGGGAATGTATATAACAAGGTGCTGTATGGAGTAGCACTTCCACACTTTAGTGGGAACAGAAAGTGAGAAAAGCATGTGAGGAGAAACAGACAAGCAGGGAATGCAAGGAACCACTGGAGGCAGAAGATGTGAGTGCTGAAACCAGAGATATCCCATCAACTTGATTTGGCCCAATAAGAAAATCTCACCCAGATTGCACCAAGACATGAGATGTCCTGAAGAAGTCTTGTATTTTCTCACATCACCCCAGTCTTCTTAGGAACAGCTGCTGGTCACTATCAGAGTTATCAGCCCTGAAGTCAACATATAGTATCTGCCAGAGTGCTTCCTGCAGAGCACTCCTCAGCAAATTACCCGGTAGACCTCAACAGAAATTAATTAACTAGCTGTGGCTTAGCCTATAATGTAATCAATAGTCACATCACTATGTTATGTGGATGTAACTGCCTGGTTGCAGAAAGATTATCCAGCACAATGTGGTTTGGGTTTATATGTCATTATTTAATGATCATTAGCTTCCCCCAAGGATCAAAAGCTACCTTAAAAATCCTCCTGCCAGTGATGCCAGAGTTTTTGCCCTTCATACCATATGAAAAACTGGTGAAAGTTTCTATATCTAAGCATCAGCGTAAAAATTAGTTTCTACCAAGCTTTCATGTTGCAGGAAAATATCTTGCAAATTATTTTTATTAAATGAAACTCAACTTCTGGTTAGGGACCTAACACCTGTCTGAACGTGAAGTCTGTAAGAGAGTGCAAATCAAAATCAATTTCAAGCTGACTGACCTGCCTTACCAATAAATCATCCTGGCCCAGTTTGAATGCCTCATAGATCTCAGCTGGGGCTTGTCTGCGCTGGTTATTTGCTTTTGCCCCTCTGTGGTGATCATCAATCCTAGGCACTGGTTGCATTCCATCTTTGGCAATTTACTCTGCTAGGAGGACGTTCCTGTGCAGTCCTGCTAGCACACCAACACTGGAGTGGGAGGTCACACGAGGAAGGAGGACTGCCCTTCTGTTTTAAAAAGGTGAACATTTCTGTTGATGTGGGTTGTGGTGGGTGTGATCAATGGCATCCACTGAGCACAGGAATGCAGCTGTCTACCCTGCATTGCTGCTACTGCTGCTCCTACTTAGCAGGGCTGGCATGAGCACTGGGATTTAGGCCTTGCTGACCCTTCTACAGTATTTTGGATTAAATAAAATATAAATTTCTTAGGCAAATAAGTCTTCAACTATTTAGAGCTTGCTCTATAGCTATTGTAGCTGTCGAAAGAAAATGTTTCCTTTGAAATGGCATTCTCTTTCCAGATTTCTTTGATAAGTGTTGGCAGGTTAAGTGGGAACTGTGACCTTCGTGTATAGTGCAGAGAAACAGATAAACATGAAATGCAGATGTCATTTGTTAATGCTTATTTCTGCAACATATATTCTCTTTTTGACAAGCCAATACTTTTTAACAAATACATTCAAGTTCATTCTAGATCAGGAGCTGGACATTCTGAAGATCTTCCTTTGGATTATACTAGGGCTTAAGATTGATATTATCTGATACAAGACTAGTTGCAGGGTATGCAGAAGTTATTTCCTTTTACCAGCCTTTCAGAATAATTCAATGTATGATAACTATGAGCATCTCATTTTCCTGCTTTATAACACGCTAAGTACAGCAGTTTGCCTGTTCCTATTCATTTCTCTGTGCTAAACTGTCCCATTCTCTTTGGTTCCTTTCATACCGAAATCATATCAGGCTCCTATTCATCTTGTTTCCTGCCTCTGATGTATCCTTTCCAAAACTGGGTGTACAAAATGCTGTAGCTGCAGCAAGAGCATTATTGATGCTTATTGTGGGACTGTGTAATCTCTACTTTCTTTTTCTCTCTTTAAAAATCAGGATAGTGCTCACCTAGTTTTCGTTTAATGGCAATTAAATTCTGAGCAGATCTTTGCATTAAATGATCAACAGTGCTGCTTGGGGACTTCTTAAACATCAGCATGTTTGCATTCTTCCTGTGCCAGTACAAAATGCCTGAGATCACACTATACAGTTCTCCATTTTCTTGTGTCAGATATTAGCACTTAAATTTTAACAACTGATGAGCACATTTTGCAATTGGCTGAATTTCTCCATTTTATTTTCTTCTGGGATTTTGATATGTCTGGCAGGGGATGTAGGATATGAAGGAGACAGTCCTGCAGACTGTGAATTACCCAGGAACAGTAATAAGGCCTGCATCAGGGGAGAACAACTTGGCATCTTTTTAGCCTGCTAGGGCGAGCCACTATAAATGTAGAAATATGTGGAGGTTTCTTTGACACGATGAAGAATGTATTTGATTTGTGTGGCAAGGCTTTGGTGGCAAGGCAGCTTCAAGATTGGTTTCTGTGAGATGAGACCAGGAGCTGCTGCCATGTGGGGCAGAGCCAGTTCCAGCCAGCTCCAAAGTAGACCCAGGACTGCCCAAAGCTGAGCTTCTCAGTGATGCTGCTGGTTTTCCTCTGTGATAATGAATTGAAGTTAGGCTGAAAAATGCCATGTGCTTCTGGTCAGCTTCCTTTCCACCTGGTCTTGACAGAATGATCAAGCACAAATTTAAGTCAGGGGAGACTTTCTTTATAAGATTTCCTTCCTTTTCCTTGAGACCACATTATATGAACTCAGGGTACATGAACCAAGCAGGAAAAGTACAGTAGGAAGAACTCTGAAGGGCTTTAGTATTGCATTAGTGCACTTCACTCCCCTTGGTATAATATAAAAATGGCAAAGATGGTATGGAATGAGCATTTTTAATAACTCTCCTAAGTGTTCTATTAACTGCCGTGTATCATACAAATGAGATGCAGAAACTAGGGAAGCATTTTCAGTTGCTGAGTAAAAACAATTTAGGGTGTAAATGTACTTCCAGATCTGTACACAGGAATCCTGCCAACGAGGCTTGTGTTAATTTTATTATTTTTTAAAAAAGTTTTAGTAGAGAAGTTCATGACACAAAAGCACTGGAAATATCCTTGTATCGAGTCAGTGTGTTTTTGAGGCTAAGAATAGCCTACAATCTGTGCCATACTGTAATGGTTGATGGTCACCTCTCTATGTTGGACAGAAGTCAGGGCTCATGCTGGCTCTTAGAGATGTCTTCTGTCCCAGGTTTTCACCTCAATGCCTTCAACCTCAGTGTCTGAGTCTGTCAACTGCCTTGGTGAGTAGAGATCTTCAGACACATCTGGAGTCCCTTACAGGGGCTGCTGGAATTGCTGGAAATATATTTTTATATATACATATATATAGTATATATGTATATATATATATATATATATATATGAGCATAAAATGCTTATGCAGCTAATTAAAGGCAACTGTGACATTTTGTGGCATGTTGATATAATGTCATTAAAGTGAAACGTCTGTCAAACACCTGCTGCTCTCTGCGACCTCCTACCTGGCAGCACTGCGAGGGCAGAGATTAGAGGCAGAAAATCTGCTGTGTGGCATGCTTTTATTTCAGCCAGTTTATGCCACACACAGCACAAAACACTGTAATTTTTGTTTTCAATTCTCCTTTAAAGTCCTCAGTGATTGTATTTATCTTTGTTGGTACACAGATACCATTGTGAAGCGGGATGATACTTCTTAATAATGTATGTTTCTCCCTTTCTCTCTCTCCTTTCTTATATGTATTAGGAAAAAAATAGATCAAAGAAATGCGTTTTGCTTAAGAAGCACAAAAATTCATTATTATCCTGATCTTTTTCAGGAAGGCTGAGAGAAAGACTTATACGTTGACCCACTACTGATTACCTCTTTTCAAAATGTTATGCAGAAAAACCTGACCATTAGTAAAAGGCTAATCATGCCCTAGATAAGTTTTCTTAAGATTAGAAAATATCATAATTTTAGGTGCCCGTGTAAGCAGGAAAACTATTGTTGCCCAATGTGAATGACTGCTCTGAATTTGAAATAATAACAACTGCAGATGCCAGGATCACATAGTTTTATACTGCTTAGATACTTCTGAAATGTCACTAAAACCTGTACCAGATCTGAACTGGGACTGTGGGCAAAGGCATTTCTGACAAGGAGGAATTCTTATGAGCTGCATTTCCCTGCTCATGTGCTGGGTTCCACTGGGCAAGTATCTCCTTGACAGTAGGAATATACACAATGAGATTTCTTGAGATGGAATGGATCATTGGTCATTGTATAAAATGTCTTTATGGAATTGGTAAATGGCAAGGATAAGGATAGGCTACCATCTAGTGGATACATCATATAATTATTACAATTGTATTCAACCCATTTTGTGACTCGAATGGCTAAACTAAAGAAAATCAATTCAACTCCTAATTGCTGAAGTGCCACCTGAAAGCACTCTAACCATGTGTGCATTCAGCCTGATTTTAAAAAAAATCTTGCTGTGCTTTCTTCTGGTACCTCAGAGCAGCTCTGCTTGTCCCAAGGCCAAAAGAGACAGGACAGAGAATGCCATCTATTTCAGGTGTCCTTATTCCTTATTGACCTCTAGGACACAAACATTCAAATGTACATTAGTATCTGTACAGCAGTTTGAAGGTGTAAAACACAGAGAGAGATCTAAAATAGAAGAAAGATGTTTAACTCAAGTATCATGGCACATGTCTAAAAGCACAACATATAATACCTATTGTAGCTCAGCAATTACTGCAGAGTATAAGTCTAATTTTCTTTATATCTCTGCTCTACCCAACTGGCTTCAGCACTTCAGGTGATTTCTAACCTGAACGGCCATGCTTGCTTCTGGAGGAATAAGGTCTCAGAAGCATCTTGATATGCTGATGTATACTGAGCTCTTTGTGATGTGGGTAAGAATAACAAAAGTAAGTCATGCAAATTGTGACTTCTGAGTCTGATCTAGGTTGGTGGAATCATCACTGTGACTGGACAGACAGAAAGGGTGTGGAGCTGTTGGATGCATCCACGTCTTTGTTGCTCTGAGAGCTGCAGCTCAGTTACAAGGGACATGGGATTAAATGCAAAACATGGATAGAGACCTGGGTACCACGTGCCTTAGATGAATATTCTTGTTAGAGGAACCACTTGCATCAGGGAATGAGAGATAAACACAAAAATAGAGCAGCCTGCTCTACTGGGCTTGTGGATTACACTGATGGTGCTCTGATCTGATCAGGTGATGTAACTCCCCATGATAGCAACTTCAGAATAATTAGTTACTGTCTGATAACAATGAGACATGACATAGATCTGCCTACTACCTGAACCACAGGTATATCTCCAGCTCATTTTCTTAAACAATGGAAATATGAGCTGGCCTGTGTGCCAAATGTCTTTTGTGCTGCCCACCACAACCTTCCATATCTGCACAGAGAATAACGGGTGTGTGCTGTGGGATGAGCACATGTTGTGTGCCTCCCTGTAGGGATGTGCCATGAGCTGAAGGGAGTGCTGGGAAGAGTGCTGTGGAACCCTCCTGCTGCCATTTGTATGGACCTATAGCAGTGCATCATGTGTGGAGCAAAGATGAGGTAGGCTGAGGACAGGAAAAGATCATGGGACATATTCCATTTGGCTTTAAGCTGTCTATTTCCAGTGGTGTTAGTAATACAGCCATGGCAGCTCATAGTTCAGTACAAGTATTTGCCAGCTAGTTTTTTACCCAGCTCTAAGGGCAAGGTATGCCACTTCTGCTGTTTCAGTACAAATGGAACTAGCCCAGGCAGCCAGTTCTATGTTACAAATTCTTTCCTAGACTTAATAACATGAAAAATACAAAGCTCTTATTTACCTTGTTAAATACATCAACAGCTGCTTCCTTTAACTCATTACCTATGTACCTTTGGACCAGCCTAGCTCCAGGTTTCTCACCTGCTGTAGCTGTTTTGATAGCTCAACTTCTGTGCCTGAGCAGACACACAAAGAAACAGAAAGAAGGAGGTTAAAACAGAAGCTTGCTCACACTCAAATTTAGGTGGACAGTTGTAATTCTGCCAGACTGGAGTAGCAATTCTTCCCTAGAGGCAGCAGTCACCTTTCTGGTCCATTGTTTTTTTGCTGGAAGCTGGAATTGGAAAGGAAGTCTTCTAGTTGAATGATGTTTCCTTCTATCTTTTGGTGTCAGGAGGCAGCACAAAAAGCACCAGATAACCAGGCAAAGTCCCAATCGAGGGTCTTTCAAGTTAAACAGTGAGATGTAGCAAGTGCCAAGGCCTGAGGTTTATTGTTAAAGCCCATAGGACTTGGTGAGAGGGCATTAAGACTACAGAAAAAGACAAACACAAAATAAGAGGTGGAAACTCTCCACTTTTATACATTTTTATATTTCTGCTCCATAGAAACTAAAGAAATCCTCTTCCAGATTTTTCTAATAGTCTTTGTCCAACTGATCTTAGCCCAGCACAGTCAAACCAGTGAAGTTTGGTTCTCAAAATAATGTACCTAACCTTCATGAAGTCTGCCCTGGTAGGATATTTTAAGACAGGTCTGTCTAAAATGATTTTCTGTAGAGGTCTCTCTTCCACATGAGTCACCTGCTGCCTATTACCCATCATGGCACCAGCCCTGCAAAACAGGCATTCCTGAACCAATACTGAGAAAAACAATCCTGTCTTATAGAGGAATAGGATATCACTACCCCAGGTGGTTTTAGCTACCTCATTATCCAAAGGGTAAAAATTAAGCCCAGTGCTACCAAAAAGGTTGCAAATAAAAAGGCACAAATTAAGAACATAATAGTATTTGTACATACATATGGGTTTTTTTCTGCAAATAATAAAATGCTTCCCCAGGAAAAAAAAGGGTACCACTAACCACAAACCACTTGAATTCAATATAGAGAGGTGTAAACATGGAATAAGTTCTCAGAACTCAACCAAAGATAATTATATAATCAGAGGACACATTTTTGTGAACTTGGGTGTTTTGTGAGCAAGATGTGAATATAAAATTTACTGGCCTGGGAGTTGGCTGGAGATTCCCCAAGACATCAGATCTGAAGTGCAGCAGCTCATACATCTCAAGGAGTAAGAAAGAAGGAAGGGAGAAGGTGTTGAAGAGGTAAAAGGGAGAGGAGACTAAGAGTCCTTATGCTGAGACATTGATAGTCAGCTTCCCAGGACAGGGATGTTCTCTTTTGAACGTTTTACTTAGCTTGGTTTCTGTCTCCACTTATGAAGATTTATTTCTCCTGAATGGACATTTCTTTCTACCTCTGCATTTGAATTTTCACCCCATGGCTGCACCAGCTCACAGTCATGTGTTTAGCTCTGTTTTGGAAAATGGAGACATTTAAAAAGCCTTTCCCCCACCCAGTGCCTGTGACCTTGCATTGAGCAGAGCTACACAAACATTTAGAACAAAATCCAAATGCAAACCTGAAACCTGCCTTTGGGTTTTGTTATGAACTTGAAACTGAATTTTACCCTAAGTTTTATGAGCCTTGTCTGAGTTGGAGGGGACCTGGGCTGATTTAAGGTTTTACAGGGAACCATTTGATACTTCGAGGCTTAATGTGATTTTGGCTTGAAACAAGCAGTTCTTGGCTCACTTCAGGCATTTGATTCCCATATCCAAGGTGAAATCCAAGGGCTATGTAAAGTTAGGACAAACTGAAGCTGATGTGTGCACACTCACGCACAAGCAAGTTGTGTCTTAATGCACCTCCCCAAATTCTGCATGGGATTGTGGCTCTGTTGAGGAGCATCGGGATGTGCCTCCTCAAATTCCAACCCAGAGCTGAGCAGGCAGGCGAAATCTGAGTTGTAGACAGCTAAAGCTCAGACCCTGGCCTTCTGTAAACAAACACCTCGCTCTCCGTGTGTTTGTGGAGTAATAGTGACATCCTGTGGCCAGTCCCGATTAGTCCCAAGCACGGACACGCTGTTTATTCCTACTGGTGCTAGACATGAGGACCTGCCAGGAGAAAGGATGAAGGCAGAGCTGGAAAGGGAAAAATTTCAACCTTCCTTAATCTAGATGTTAAATTTCAAAGGAGAGGAAAGAGTTACAACCCACTTGCTCTTTAGTCATAATCCAAACATTAAGGCCCTTAGCTAATTTAAATGTAAAGTGATTTTAAACATGCTTTCAGAAGCTGAGCATAGAAATGAATACCCATGGGAGGCACCGGGCATAGCAACTGGAAGGGGGGATAGGGAAACTAAGCTCTGAGCCTAGGGCGAGGAGAGGCCATTGGTGAGGTGGGAGTCCTGGATGTTTGAGACCATCCTCCAGAGCCTTCTGAGATGATCCAAACAAACCAAGTATAAAGGTACAAGCAGGAGGCAGCACTGGAATGGAAGAGCAGTTTCATTTCCCAAGCAGGCTGTATTTTGATGTTAACAGGCACGGCCGTGGCAGGCTCAGGGAGGGACGTCTCTTTTCTCCCCTTGAGCCGACACGCTCCCGCTCAAGCACCGAGGAAATATACTGCCAGCTGAGTCAAGCACAAGGATTGCCCAGAAAAGAGAAAATTTAAGAGGGAAAAAAAAACCCAACCAAACCAGGTGTAGGGCAGCCAATAAATTGTCAATGAAGAGAGAAAGCAGGCAAAGAGAGCAGCTGGCTAGAGCCCAGCAGAAGAAACTCAGTGCCCGGGAGACCAGCTTTCTGTGCTACATTATTTCAACAGCCAAGAAGCCACTGGAGTTCAAGGAGAGAAGGAGCTGGACAGCCAAGGTGACTTTCCTTACGGGTATTCTCATTTTTATTGCCTAAATTACAGTAATTCCTGTGATGTGACAGAGATGCTGTTCCTGCCCTGAGGTGTCCACCAATGTTGTTTTATGCCTTGGACAGTGTGATCCAAGGCCAGCCAGACTCAAGGAAGCCAACTAGACATGAGGAACACAGTGTGCTGTGGGATTATGGCTGAGCTGAGTGACAGAAGGGAGATATAAAAAGGCAGAGAGTGTCAGAGAGAGAAAACGGCTTCCCCATTGTGTGGAGGAAAGAAGCAGTGGGGAAGAGGTGAAGTTGTGATGTTTTCCAGCGACCACAAGTTCCTTGTAGAATTTGATTGTCCCGAGATATTTCTTGAATTGCACAGGCTTGTTATATGGGACAGAGCTCGTGTTGTATCTGGTGTTTCAGAGACAACATTCACTTTTGCAAATATTTGATTTGCATTTGGAGGGGTGGGTAGGGGTGGATAGAATATCATCCCTTGACACTGGCTCGAGGTTCAAGTACTATTTCCTACCGGGTGAGGGACTTGTTTCATTGGACAGCTGGCAAAAGCACAAGATGGACTGAATTTCAGGTGATGAGACAAGTCTTTCACCTTCTTCTCAGATGACTGTAGAAAACCACAAATATACTTATGTCGTAACAGGGATCTGGTAAAAAAGAACCATTTCCCAACCCAAAAAGTAAGTAGGATTTGCACAAGCCCCACATTAGCTACAAACCAATTCATGTCCCTTGTGGCTGGCAGAGCAAACCATGGGCAGATGCACTGGTCTGTAATTCAGTGTCTTCGAGAAACAGCAACAAAGACCAGAGCAACTGAGGGAAGAGTCAGTGAGGTAAAACAAGACAGATGCAAGAGTACTACTAATGTGGCCCTGAAACAAAACAGCTACCTGGAGAGAGAGTCTGGGGACTGAATGCTGACTGGAAGAAGCCAGGAGCCATAAAAAGTGAAACAGGCTCCTGTTGTCTGGTTCTCTGCCCATGGTCTGGGAAGCAAGGCTTCATGTATTTCTGTAAAATAAAAAGAACTATATCCAAAATAGTAGATCATCATGATTTTCTCACTCTACTGGGGACAACCCACAGGGCTTTGGATCTGATGTAGCTGCTTGGCCAACTGCAGCTCTGGTCTGATAGATTAGCAAAGTCTCTGTGGTGAGTTTGTCATTGCTGCTGATTCAGTGCCCTCCAAATACCTGCCTCTCATCACTGTTCTGCACAATTCCCAAATTAGGCTGTGGTGCCAGGTAGTGAACTCTCCCACTTGCTATGCTCTGATTGAGTTTGTAGGTCTTACAAACACGAAGGTAATGCTATTAGTTTTCAAGAGTGAGATTCTTCGATCTGATCATTAACTTTCTCCATTGCTCCCTGCCCCCTTTGCTGTAACTCTTTCCTGCCACATCTACAGACTGCTGCTTTTGCTGGAATGGTAAGAGACTCTTAACCAGTCACCAGAGCTCCCTACACCTTCCCAAAGCCTGAGCTTTACAAAAGCAGCTTTCAGGATCTGTCACGTTAGAAAAAAGTAATATACTAAGGGTTAGTCCTCCTCTTGCTGAGAAATAACTTTTCTTAAATGGGAATATAGACTTAAAATCAAATATTTGCTTACAAGGGTCAAGTGTCTGCTGCTGGACCATGCCTGATCCTAAATCTGACCTGCGATAAATATTGCTGCTAAACAGAGCACATCACAATAAAATTCTGTGGATCTCTTCAAAATATATAAGCTAACCACTAACATAGCAAAGATGTTTTGGAGGGGACAAGAGTTCAGGAGAAGTCCTAGAGAGTCAGCTCTTCCATCCCTTGGGATTCTCACACTGGTGAAATTGATTGATGGTCCTTGTTTTTTTGTATTTATTTCCCCCCTGCTTTTCTTTCTCCCCCTCTCTTTCCCTTGTTCTGCAGCTACTCTTCACTGTAGCTCTGAGACCTCAGCACACAGCTGTCTCCCTGCCAATAACCTCTACTCCTGGAGCAATGCTGGGTAAGTGTGTGTGTGACCTGGCTCATGAGCACCATGGCCCAGCCTGCTTATGGTCCATGTTAGTCCTGATCCATTTACAACCTGTCTGTGTCTCAGGCTGCAGTGGTGCATCTCTGATGGGCCACGCTGGAATCACTGCAAGTCCATAACTGAGTCCTCTGCTGTGGAAGAATCCTTTCCCTCAAAGTGCCTCTTTCCTTTTATCCTACTCAGTGCTCCCAAACTGTTCTCTGCCCCTTGTAGACTGGGAGATTATGATATCTAGGATCCTCACTGTTTTGGAGCAATGGGCATGCCCAGGGTTGGCCCTGGAAAAGGCTGAGTATGGAAAGGCTGGAAGTGTCCTCAGGGTGCTGAGAATCAACACCAAACAAACACACCAGTGCCTATTAAATTAAATAAGCAATTAATTCAAATAGTCATAAATTTATGCCAAAGGTTTCTGCAAATAACTAGCATACCCCCAAGCTGGCTTAACTAATACAAACTGCTACCATCTCCACCTGGTTTTCTTTGCATGGGAGCTGGTGGAGCTGCATGAGAAGGAGCTTGTTCCCAGGCACAGTGCATATCTGGACTTCACAAAAGGCAGAGGAAGAGCACCACGAGCAGCCTGGTGCATGTCTTCATTAGGGAAGTTTCACAGATGACAGTCACGGTGCTAGTAACACACATCCGACATGGCTTTCTGCCTCAGACAATTCATTGCTTCCTGTACCATAACTGGAGCACTGGAAAAGAACATATTAGAGCAAGATGTGAAATCTAGGAATTCTGTTAAGGTTAGAAAAAATCTAGCTGAGCTGCAGCAAGAAAACAAGTTTTAAAATGCCAGCTGAGGCAGAAGGTTTTGTCTCATTGGAACTCATTCCATGCTTGAACAGCTCTTGCAGCAGCAGGAACCTCAGTAAACCTATGTATACAAAAGACAGGCTTAGAAGATATGAAGCTAGTATTTGTTTATTGAAATGAATTTCGGCAACTTTTTCTATTTCTCTCCAGGATGCCTTGTTGGTGGCAGGAGGGAATTAAGAGCTGTATTTCTGATACCTGTATCATTTATCTATAGTCTCATCTGAAAAATTAATAGGGACACTTATTGACTAGCACTAAAAATGCAGAGGGTTTTGAAGAACTTTGAGCTACTTTTTATTATTTTATTTTTATACCCTGAAATAAAGCTGTGTTTGATTCCTATTTCACAGAGGAAAATGAAACTCTGGGATGAATATATTGGTCCCTGGAAGGCAATTCCTGTAAACAAATTAATACAACTCAGGCCTACCTCCTCTACATTTTGTTCCTTTTCTTGTGCAGCCTATTGATTGATTTACCTGAGGGAAGAGATTCTTCTGAATCAGATACTAGGCAAGTTCTTAAGGAAAATACCGGCTTTAAAAAGGGAGCAGAAGAAAGAGCAGCAGTTGCAAAAATTGCTAATCTTTCATTTGCAGGAGCCACTGAACATCTGGATAGTATGAAGCTCCTTTAACCCCCTGAGTGCAAAAAGAATTAGCACCAAAGGGCAGCCCATGCTAATTCAGTGCCATTAAACTTGTATAAGCCAGAAGAATGTGATGTTATACTTCCATAGGGCCATATGGATACCACTTTGCACTTTGTATCCATCAGAGGGACTAGCAAAACTAGTTCAGTATTGTACAGTATGGCTCTTAGAAAGATAAAATAGCCCCTGTGCAATATTATACATTATTGCACGTCTATCATATCACACCTTGGAACCAACCTACTCTTTTAACGACAGGTGGAGAGCTTGTCTGCTGATATGCAACTTTTGAGCTTCCATATTTAGAAAAGCAAGATGTTGCAATAAAAACAGACTTAATTATTATTCTTTATTTTACTATTAGCAACTCTTTCTTATTTTTTAAAGGAACCTGGCATTTTATTAATACTGCTCACTAGAGACTGTTTTCAGACCAGTTATTATCTTATGTCTCCAGGTTTAAAATATTACTTCCTGCTAATCTTGCTGCTCCCTTCATTCATCTTTGTCCATAACAGAGGGGAAAACACAGCACTTTCCCTTGGAGCCCCCTTCATAGCTTCCATGTAACCTTCAGTTAAGCCCTATTTCAGTTGTCTCTGAATATCATTTTTCTCGACAGTGAAAAGTGTCTTTGCTTTCAAAGTCAACATTATCTGCTCTCAACAGTAACAATATACTATAGATTTTATAGTGATTTTCATATGTAGATTTGAAACTGCTCTGGCATAAAGAACAGCCATACACAGAAGTTAAGAATGAGATTTTCTAATTTAACCCCACCCCCAGCTTGTCAGGGCCTGACAGCCAAGAGCCCTGAGTGGCTCTTTTGCTGTGAGTCACCATCAATGTCTTCCACTGGAGCTGTTTTGCTCTGTTGCAGGTCTGATTTAGATATGAACGATTCCTAGCAATATCAGTCATCATACACCTTACCTCCTTCAATATATGCTTTCACGTGTTAGGAAAAGTTAAAAAGATTATAAACCAGAACTGTATTTTAAACACAATGAACAAGAAGGGGAACAACGTGGTTTACAACAACAACAACAAAAAAACCCCCAAACCATACAAACTCACTTCAAACTACGTAGAATTATGCAAAATCACAGTAATCCTTATCATCCCCTATTGCTATAGCAAGCCTCCTCGCTGAAAATGTGACTGCATGGGAAGAAGTCTCTGGATAATGCTTTAGAGACTCAAGGACTGCCAAACTCCAGCTCTTGGAGCTCCCTGGGGCTGGAGGTTTAGGTAAGGACTCCACACTTGGACTGAGGCTCAGGATGTGCTTGTTTTCTCTCCTACAGTGGTGAGTCAGATCAGATCCGATTCACAGGCTCAGCCTCCCGCTGGGCAGTAAAAACACCGCTCTCCTTTTGGGTATCATTCCCAGCTCCAAAATAAACACTCAGAGCAGCCAAACTATGGTCAAAAAACATCTAGAGTGAGCACACTGGGTTGCAAGGGGGATGTCAAGAGGCTGTCGCTTCAGACAGTGCACCCTGCCGAAACTTCTCACATGACCTTCAGCACACAGACAGGTCTCTGCTCCCGTCAAACCCAGGAGAAATGTTTGTACATTCCAGTTAATTGTGAAGCTTGGCAGCGGAGCAGCAGAAAATGACTGCAAAGCACAAAAACATCAGAGAGCTGTATGAGTGGCCTGCAAACTGAACAACTTTAGGGGGTCTGAGTTCAACACATCCAGGCCCAATTCAGAAGAAATTCTGTTAATTAAACCAACCTAATGCCCTGAATTATAGCCGCAAAAAATCCCAAAGTTGGATGCCAATATTTGGGTTTTTTTTAGGGAAGATAAGCTGAAGAATACAACCTTATTTTTTTCCCCTGGATTATTTGTATGCTTTGTCAGAGTTGCCATACAGTCTTGCCCTCTAAAACTCTTTAGAATAACACACCTTATCATGGTAATTTGAAAGGTAATTCACAAAACCCTGGGGAAACACTCCTCTTTTGGCACAGGGGCTCTCAAAAATCATCTGTCACTTGGAGCTTCCAGGCTATGCCTCCCATCCTGTAAGGCCCCTAGAGCAGCCTCTGCTGTATTAATGAGAATATCAAGGTAATTGCATTGCAAAAGCCAAATGTCTTGTTTTGAGCTATGTTTTCTCTCAGGTGAGTATCCAGATGAGATGCTCAGTCCCATGAGATTTCCTTCCCAGCACAGCTTGCAGGCTTCACGGGAAGCACAGTCTTTGGCCCTGATGCGCAGAGTAGATGCCTTTTTTGTGTCCACAGACCACAGAGAACTTAGTGATTTCTTTAACAGTGAAGGAGAGTTGACGTGTAAACCACAAAGGGCTGCTTGTTTTTGAGTGAATGCTCCATGGACTTAATCAGACTCTGGGTTTGTCCATAACAAGTTCAATAGTTGCTATTTGCACTTAGATCCTCAGCTTCATTAAATGTAAAAGTTTCAGCTTTTGCCAGCAGTTAGTTGCATCTAGATCTATAAAAGGCTGTTCTGTCTCTCTAAGATGAGACATAAAACTGAGGCCTTGACCATCTGTGGTCATTAAGGATCCCATGGCATGCTTCAAAAGGTGAAGATGGTAGCTTTCGTCTCAGGACCAAATTCTATTCTGAGTAACTAAATTCCTTCAAACCTAAAATTCACCTCCAGCTTTTAATATAAGGTACTGTGTTTTCTTATGTGTTCATAATAGAGTGATGGACTGCTAGCTGGTGGCCACAATCTATCCCAGAAATTACAATATTTTACATATATATAAAATACTGTTATACATATGTAATATATATAACAGTGGATTAAAGGAAGTGTGCAGGTACACATGTTTGTCCTATTGGTCACAACATGATGCAGAGCAAGCCTGTCTCAGCACAATAACATACACATGCATATAAAAGCACATAGCCTAGAATTACAAGGTTTTAATTTTTACTTACTTATGAAATTAAAAATCTGGTATCTTACAGATCCTGAGCCCTTGCTGATCAATAGAGAAGTGAATCCCACTGGAAAAGAGATAAGGTTGGCTGCAAAGGGAGAGTCATTCCTCTCATGTCTGGAAGCTAAAAACTGTGTGTGAAACCAGAATAAATTATCTACCATTACCTCAGTGAAGTGTTTTTAATTTACTGCCCTGCTGGATGCATGTGGTAGAACATATACATGAGAAAAATATGAAGGACTGTATTTATCTTGAATGTGCCTTGTGCCCCATAATGGAATACATTGCACATTTAACATCCTGCCATAATGTATTGGTTAACTTTTCTGGAATTCTGCTAGGAAGAGAATACATTTAACCCCAAGATACCTGCAATTCCAAGGGAGTGAGCCCACCTGTCTGGTTTGTGTGCCACTGCTGAGGTCCTCTTCTGAGCAGAGATGAAAGGTTGTATTACCTGTTTATTTCAGGACATGTTGCAAGTACTCAGGACTTCAGGCATTTTAGCTCTACATATCCTTTATCTGTGGGTGGAGCACCCCTGAAATAGAAGTTAAGCCTATGAAAAAATGGAGAGTCCACTTATTAAATATGATAAAATTATTTGCAGTTACATTTATTTTAAACTCGGAAAGGTGGAATGGAAGATGGACTAATTCTAGCTATGCATGCTGGAAATTGCCTAGAGTACAGACCTCTCAATAAAAAAAATCTACTAAAACTGAGAAGTTACTGCCTGCTCTTCTTTCTGCTTTTGTGGAGATTGGAACCATAGGTCTAACCATTGGAAATAATTTTTCTATAAACTTCAGTTATTCGTAATACAATAATCCTTCATGTGGGCTATAAACTTTTGGTTCCCCTCTTTTCCAAGTTGCAAGATTGAAGTGAAACTTGGCAGTGTTCTGTTTGTTGAAATGAGAGGCCCAAGGTCAGATTCTGATCTCTCATTGGCCTTACACCTGTCAACTGACTTTGATGGTGTAAATTTTTACTTACTCCAGCATAAGCAATGACAGGATCAGACCCTGCATATGCTTTTCATCTAAAGCTGTGTTCCAGATGTGTTTATGTAGCCTGGTTTCAATAAAACGTGTGCATTTTAAGATGTAAATGGATTTTTCTTTAATTATAACCATATGGACTGTTATTAAATTTTCATTTTAAAAGTGCAGATACAGTTAGCCCAGCCATATTGAAGCATCACAATAGCTTCACTTGACCAGTGCAGCTTTCACACAGTACCCAAGCAAAAGCAAGATTCCTAAAGCTGGGAAAGACAGGGAAGGACATGAGATGACATCAAAGCGTGTGTGGAAAACTGTGACTTGGTTTTCCTGATGTTAGAGCACCACATCCCGTTGAGGTATTTGCCTTTCTTCTGTTCAAGATGAGGAAAAATTAAGTGCAAAGCTGGTTCAGCATATTCCTTCAAGCTGAGATATCACTACTTACTGGGTTCTTTTTCGTCTGCCTTTGCTACAAGTCAGCAGCCCTGCTCAGCCCTCCTTGGCTTCTGTACAGCTTCAGGCTGTGACTGGATGCCTTGAATCCAATAAGCCCTCAAATCCAGAGTTACATGGTTGGATTGGTGTGTCAGGAGAATCTGTGCCTGTCTGGGGTGGGGGGAGTCCTGGAATGAGCATGTTCCTTCCCCCACCTTCATCCTCTGTGCTGTGATACCACATGCTGAGGCTCCAGGAAGGAAAGGTCAGCCTGCTGCTGCCCCCAGCCCAGCTTTGTGCTCAACATCAGCACTGGTGCCTGAGGGGACGAGACCTCCCTGATTCTCAGGCTTGATGGTGCCCATTCCTGAGGGTCCCTGTACCCCCCCCAGCCTTTTGTGCATCTCCACAAATAAGGGCTGCCTCCCAGCCCAGAAGGGGAGATTGATTTTTCCAACAACAGAAAGGTAGGGGCAAGTAAAAAAGTTTTGATTGATGGATTTTCCATTAAAAAAAGGAGACAGATTTGTTAATGAATAAATGTTTAAGAGAAAGATGTCAGTGTTGATGGAGTTTTTAATTTAATCTTCCTGAAATTAAATATTTCAGTAAGGTAAAAGAAAATTCACTTGGAAAACTTCTTTGAATTATACATCCACAGCTCCATGAAATAGGTGGCTGGTATAGTCATTATATTTATGCTTTTCCTTAGCATATTTTGACATTATTAAATGGAAGGTTTTCCACTACTGTTCCATAAGAATTTTTTTATTTTTTATATTTATGTGTGTGTTTTGTTTGCCTATTTGGAATAACTATTTTGAAATGAAAATAGTTATTCCAAATTTGATTCTGAAAGTAAATTTTGTCTGCCAAACCTGATTTGAAGTTCAGTCATGCTCCTGAATTTCAGTCCATGCTTTCTTCCACGGACAACTGGAGAATACAGACTGTGCTTCTCTCCTACTATCATGATTTTCTCACCCTTTAATTTTCTTCTGGGTATGTTGGATACTTATGTTTGACTCGTGTCTTCTTCAGAATGCAGCTGCCAGTTGGTGGAGAAGTTCAGTCATCTTGGACACGTTAAGAATGTTTTTTCTCCTGGATTCAGCTGTTGAGGATTCCTGGGTCATGTTCAGCTGTGTCCTGGTAATGCATGGTAAAAGAAGGATGCTTGCACAGAACAACCACAAGAGTCAGAGTGTTCCTGTGCTCTCTTGCAGAGGGAAGAGTTTGACAAATGGAAAAAAATGTCCATTCCTGGCAGTGGAGAATGGACTCTTTCACTGTAGGGCTCAGGCTTTCCCCAGACCTTCCCGAGACTGCAGTCATGAATGCTTGGTTTGGCTGCACTGTGGTGTGTTATGAAGATGTGAAAAGTGAGCTAGATGGCTGAGCTGCCCCATCTGCATTTTTTTTTTTTCATTTTAAAATTTAATAAAACCCCATGTGGTTACAATTGAAAAAAAATCCATTAATGCTCCCCAAATACTTCATATCTAAAGCAAAATGTATATTAACTTCCCATCCCCCATCTCTAGTGAACAATAAGATATACTTTTTCATTGAATCAGTGAAAATCATTAAATAACTTATTACATCATCAACCCAAACCATGTACTTTTACTTACTTTTCTAATGACTAACAAATGATATTAACATATCAATGTCTTTATATGCATCAGGGAAGAAAGGGTGGGACATGTAAAAGTGGAATCTAAACAGAGGTCCTTTCATATTTTTATATATTTTAAATAGGGGTAGGTGTTTCTGTCTGGAGACCATATGTTTGGAGGTTTTTTAAAAACAATCTGTATGTGTGTAAAAAAAAAAAGAAAATTAAGTGGTATGGACAGCTACAGTGTGGGCTCGGGAGTTCTGGTGAGGTGATCTAGATATGAAGAGATGTCCAGATGAAAAATCCTTTTCCTTCAGGCACATTTTCCATTATTTGGATCTTATCTGAACAGCACCAGTTCACAAAGCCCTGGATGTGCTTTCTGTGGAAGAGCAGCAGAGGAATTACCATCAAGGGGCTTGTCAGTGTCAGTGTGGCTGCTGGTACAGGGGGGGAAGGCTCATGGGCACTTTAATGGCACCAGGGCTCTGCATGCAGAGACATTGAGGCTTTGCAGCTGCACAAGGGACGAGTCTTTCATCCCCAGAAACAGAAGGGCTCAGTGCAGGAGGGGTTCTCTGCATCCCCTGCACTATCAGGGTGTGACACATAGAGCAGGGCAGTTTTAATTTCACCCAGTCTCGACAGAGATCGGTTTGCTACAGAAACAACGTCCCTAGAACAAAATGGCACTCCCAGCTGCAGAAAAAAACGAGGCAGTCACCTTTGAAGTCATTCTCAAGCCTGCCCCATAAGCAGGATGTCTGGATGCACAGGGCTTCATCAGGTTCATCTTCCAGCCTGGGGGAGTTGTGTGTCATCACCTCTGCAGTGCGCCTGAGCCCCGGCCAGGGCTCCTGAGCCCGTGTGTGCCATGGTGCAATGTGCAGTGCTGCTGCCAAAACACAGCACCAGCTGGTTTATTCATTTTACACAGTGCAAAAATGTTATTAAACTGCACCATACAGATAAGTACTAGAAAAATTGCTAGGTTATTTTTTTCACATAAAATTAGCCAATTTGCTGGTGTATGTAATTGTAAAGAATGCAAAGCATCCCATTCAAGTGATTAACCTCTTAGTTAATAAAAGCAACAATTGCATGTGTATAAATAATATAATAAAAGGAACATTCATATCAAAGTAATATAGCTCATACTATCCTGTTTCTCTCCTTAATTAGTAAATAATTCATCAAATTCTGCAATGAATTGTGCTCCCACCCACATTTCTTCATCCAATTATCGTGAAATAGGAAAGCAGGAGCCTTCCTTCTTTGAAAAGAATGTGATAATGAAATTGTTCAATAGCTCTTCTCAGCTCTCTGCTAGTCTAAATTAGTACTTTCTTGGGCATACTGTTTCTTTTGTTCATTTCTTCCCTTATTCACTACTTTTTTCTTTTTAATTGAAGATATTTTCTATGTTAAATGTCATTTTACACTGACACACTTTAAAAGAAGTATATTCACCATGCTTTGTTTTCAGCAGACACAAATGAAATTAATTCTACAGTACAGATGAATGGCAGTGTTTGCTTGCCAAAGAGAGCCTTTCACGCTTCAGATTGTATCACACAAACAAAATTAAAATAATATTATAGAATACAAGATTAAAAAGAAGATGCATAAGCAAGCATGTATTAAGATCTCAAACCCAGAATTCAGACTGTCGTTGAATGAATGTCATGTTTGAATAAGATTCTTTGTTATCTGATCAAATTCCATTTCTTTCATTGGATCTTTGCAGGACTCAATGTCTGAAAGTGTGAACAACTAACCAGTGTTGTCCTTCAGCTGTCTTGTGTGTGGTCATGTGTTTTATGTATTTTACAACATTCAAATCCTGCTCAGAAGACAGAATTCCTCATCTCTTTGTAGACATGTTTATGGTACACCTCACTGTAGAACTGGATGGCCTCAAACAGTAAGCAAGAATAATTTCACAATGCTGATATAAAATAAAAAAAGACTCTTGTCTTTATGAATGGTGAACTAATGCCCACAGAAATAAAGATCCAAAGTATTCAAGAATTTCAAGTCCTGAATTTGAGGCACAAAGAATCTGAACTTTCAGAACAACCCATGTGCATCTGTGCATGTGAATACATATGACTCTCAGATAAGGTGTGTGCATACGAGAGTAAGTATTATGAATGTATCATACATAGCATGGCATTTATTTAAAGCACTGCCTTTATTAGGGTCCTCAACAGCTCAGAGGGTTCTGATATTTCCAATGAGACAGCAAAACAAAGGACCCATGAGAACCACTATCACTGAGCCAGGCTGCTGGTGCCTCGCTGGGAGTCCACTGTGATCATGCAAGAGCTCCGTGAGCTTGCATTGCATCTCCACCCAGCTCCAACCTATCCATGCCAGGAATTTGAAAACTTTGAGGAAATGCTGTTTGATTTTTGTCTGGACCATGCCTAATGGGAACCAGAGCTTGGGACATGAAGCACTTAAAATCCAACACTTCAGAATCTTGATGCTTCATGGTTTGAGGGGTTTGCATGGTAAGTCGCCTCCTTTTGGAAAGGTCACACTGTGCCAAATATCAGATCCCTGTTTTGAAGCATAAGGCCATTAAGACTACCAGAATTTTAAATTTGGGAAGAATAATACCCTTGCTTTTAAAGTAGATTGGAAAATAGCTGAAAAAAATTGGCAAAAAAGATTTTAAAAACCAGTCAGCTTGGGTAGACACCTGGTATCGAGAACTTCAGCAAAAATGTCTGAGTAGGGGAAGTTAATAAGCAGGCACTTATGTTTTAATAGAACTATATAACATGTGAGGCCACCAGCTTTGCTTATTATAAGGTCATTATGAAAAGTATATTTAGGGAGCTATATTAGCATTTGCTTTATTTTTCCATGTGGAAAGGTAAATTTTACTATAGAAATAAAATGATGAAAAAGCGTAAGCTAGTCTGTGTTGTTGCTTTTTTACCTTTATGTGTAAGCATGCTAGTACTTAATGCATTTTAAGTAATATTTGGAGCATTATGAAACAGATTTTTTTTCAGAAAGGAAAAGCAGAAATCTGCTTCAATTTACCTAGTAGGGATACACTTACTAGTGAATATTGATACTCAAACCTCTTCTTGAAGATTCTGAGACAATCATGCTGCATGATTTAAACACAAAAGCCCCTGCAAGGATTAGAAGAGACAGATTGTCCTCTTCACTCTCTCTGTGGTGTCAGCTTTATTTTTTCTTGTTTTAAAAAGAAATCTCTTATGTTATGATAGGAAAAAAAATCTGAAAAATATGACCCCCAAGTGTCAGTGGTATCCACCTGAACAAATAGCCATACACCCTGAACTTCCACACTCAGGCCGCTGAGTTCAAAGGCTGCTAAATCAGATGCCACTTGTGTGGTTTTTTAAAACGAAGTTTTTATTGCTCCTTAGAGCAAAGGTCTCCTCTTACAAAGATCTGTGCTATCTACTGTGATTGACTATTCTCGTGGATAAACTTTAATTGTAGCACAGAGGTGCTGAAGTGAGTAAAAAGAGTCAGATGTCCGTGCCTGATGACATGAGTCCAGAAGCAGGCACTCCAAGAAGTGCACACAAGTACACTTTGAGAAAATCAAATGTGTGGCTGATACTGAGGTGTCATTGTGAGGAAAACCAGACTTAGTTCTCCTCTAGCTATGGAGGTGTGGAGCTCTGTTTTGAAGGCATCAGCTTCTAATCTATTCTTTTTGGAAAGGCTGTGAGGAACTTTTCCAGTACAGAAGATTGTGTCTCCAGTTCTTCAGCAATTCTAGTGACACAAGATGTGGTAGATGGGAGAGGATTTTATCCTGTTTTGGTTGTTTTTTTTTTTTTTTTTTTTTTTTTTTTTGGCTTCAGGCAAAGATAATTTTCATCACAAAGCAGTGCTCAGTCTCTCGGGGCAAAGGCAATGCCAGTTTTCACGGTGCTGTGTATCCCTTGTAAGCAGAATCAGGCTTGGAGTGAAGGTGTAGTCCTCTGAACCATCAACTCTGAAAAAAACAGTTACCCTGGCTTCCCCACATAAGGTGAAATGGCTCCATTAAAATGAAAGCACACATAAAATAGAAGCTTTCACAATACCAAATGACTTAGAGGAAGATTTGCTACATTGTCTTACTATAAGAAGACAGAATATTAAAGACTTTTTTTAAAATAAACCTATGACTCCTCCCCCAAATAGTTGGATCTAAAGCCTGATAAATTAAATATTACTCACCAGACAACCAGAAAAGCTTTAGTCAAAGGAATTTAAAGATGTGTTAATTAGTCAAAAGAGAGAGCCCATACAGTCTTGTAAATATTACAGGAGAAATCTATTAACTCGAGTGAGCACATATTAATTGAAAACATTGTATAAGAGCTACAGAGTTCACAGAAAGTGCCTTTCACATGCTATTAAAGCCTGTGTATATGCAAATTCAGTAGCTAGCAGATTAGCTATGATGCCTGGCTGTGGATAACTGGAAAACATCCTCCCAAGTTGGCTGCATAGCTACAGCAAAGCTGTTACCTACTGCCTGGGTATGAAGTGTAAAATACCAGGTGAGGGGTGCTGGGCTTCAGTGGCAGCGTAGAGAGGCTCCACTAAGCACTGAGAGAAACTCTTCTGAGACAGATTTCCTTTCCTCTGTCTTCCTCAGGAAGGTTGTGTCAAGATGCTGGGGCCTTGTGCCAAAGCTTGGTTCCTTTCTAGAGTCTGCTTCACACACACACAGGTTTCTTTCCTGTAGGAGCTGGAGCAGGAGGGACCTCGTGGGCTCATCCAGAGCAAGCTCTGGCTATGGGAGCTCACAAGCCCTCCTGGGTGCTCATCAGATCAGACTTTGGTGGCTACCAAGGAGAGTGGCCTCTTAACCATGCTTGTTTTACCAATGGCATCTCGAGGGGGCTGAAGGTGTCCTTCAGGCATCTTCTTTTCCCCATTCATAAAGCCTTGCTTCTGTTCTGAATGACAGTCAGAACAGCCTTTGCCAGTTAATGGTGAAGAATAAACAAATAGTCAATCACAATCATTAATTCTAAACCTTCCTCTGGCCCACCCTGTGACCCTGTGCCACCCTTACCTCCCATTGCCTCTGCTTCCTTGCCCCTAAACAGCAGGCACTAGCCTTTGCTGTCCTGCAAGGGACTCCCAGGGGCTGGCAGACAACAGGCAGCTCCACGAGAGACAAGCCCTAGCAGTACACAGGGAGATGTCTGGATGCCTTTCTGCAGCAAAATTCACCGAGTTTATTTCCCACCAGTCCCCTGTAGCCCTGCAGTAACTTGTGAGGGTGTCTGAGCTTAAAGCATCCAAACTGCAATGACCGAGTCACCAGGGTGGTGCCTGTGAGGACTACATGAAGCCAGGGCAGGAAGGAAAGCCTTTCAGTGGACCTGAAATGGCTCCTGAAGGAGTCAGCCTCTGACTCTTATTTTTTGCCTGTACAGAGCCCAAGACACCTGCACTGCTAAATTCGTGGCCTCATGTTAACTAGGCTTAATAACAATTCCTCCTTCTCCCCATTCAGCTGAGCCCTCCAATGGCAACCATGAAGCTCAGGAGTGACCAAACAGTAGTTTCCCTATCTTTTTAATAAGAGCAATAGCAGTCCTAATTCATAGGGCTTTTTTAAACCTCCCACTCTTCCTGCAAAGGCAGAAGCTCCTGTCCTGCTCCCATTGTTCCCACCAGAATGTGCCTCTGCAGCACAGTTTGTTGGTGGCTGGAAACACACGGCTCTGGCTGCACCAATGGCCATGCTGTGATCATCACATCTGTGTGTGCACATGTGTTCCTGGAAGCACTTTGGATGCTCCTTGCTTATCAGACTAAAACAAGTGGGTGAAGAGGGAGAGCAATATCACAGCTTTTCCACTCCAGTGACTTCAGTATTAAATTGTGTTTCTTCTACTTTCCCCAGCACTGAGATACGCATACCAGGTCTCCAGACAAATCAAATGGCTGAACAGGCAGTTAAAATCCTGGCTTTACTGCTGGGGCAGCATCAAATTTCCCCATCTTTACTGGGCCAACCAGTGAGCACAAAGGCTGTGGCCCTCCCAGATCCTGGCCTGGATAGGAGCCAGCATCATCTGTGGTGTAAATTATAGCAATCCCAAACCAGACTGCAGCTGCTCGAATGCCACATTCATGTGAAGTTGTGACCAGCCAAAGACCAGGTCATACAGCCACGTGTGATCTTAACCCTGAAGCCTCAGAAGCCTAGTTTGTTGTACAGAACTTATTCCACCCATGGATATAGACAGTAAGGGGTGGTAGGAAGGTACCAGTTTTTGGTGATAACATATGGCAAGAAAGATCTTCCATAGCCCAAGAGGAAAGCCATAGTGTTTCTAATTCAGAACCAACATGAGATACACTCTTGAGCTTGAGGCACCTTTTGTGGTGTGCACAGCTTCCTCCTCCAAGGATTCTCTTTTGGGAGTCTGTACCCATCAGCCTACTTCAAACATCAGCCCTTAGCTCTCCATCAGACATGCTGCAGGTATGTG
The DNA here is from genome assembly GCF_052056855.1 of Sturnus vulgaris. NCBI lineage: Eukaryota > Metazoa > Chordata > Aves > Passeriformes > Sturnidae > Sturnus > Sturnus vulgaris. Next base: position 110,603,042 of record NC_142243.1, read on the forward strand.
CATCTGTGTACTTGATGTATTTCTTTCAAATTTCCCAAATTTGGAACAGGGACTACTTGAGCAGTTGAATACAGGGAATGTTGAGAGCACATCTTAGTTATCCTGGAACTGAGTCAAACTTCTAACTACACTGGGTTACCTCAGATCCAGACCTGGTTTCACAATCACAAACTTTCTTACTATATTCATCCACCAGAAAATAGAAAGTGTTACAGTTTGGTACAGTCATAAACACATCATTGCCAATGGAAAATTGTGCTGGCAGTTTCTTTTATACCCAGCCAAATATACAGAAATGGAAAGGTCAGCTATGCAGGCACTGGTTTTACATATGTGCATTAATTACAACACAGTTGCCTTTTGTTATTCATTTCATCTGCTCAATAAGTATCAAATTGAATGAGAAGAAAGAGGAACCACAGAAAGACAGAAAAGGGAAGCCAGGACAATCTATGAATGGGACTGGTCCTCCCTTTCTGGATCACACGCTGGAAAAGATTCAAAACTAGCCAATTGCAGAGAATGGGAAAAGCAAAGAGAAATGTATCCCATGTCAGCTACAGCTTTTTCTATAAGGCTTTCCGAGGTCTGCTACAGAGGCACTAGAATAGTTCAGTGGGCTTGGCTTCTTGGTGAACCCCTTCCATGGGGATTTTCCCAAGCAAGATCTGCGTGTTCAGGCACTTTGGTATGTTAGCTTCTTCTTAAGTATACAGCCACGGTCCTGATTTTAATTAGTCAAAAAAACTTTTCACTGAACACCATGACACACATATGCATGTTTTGGGGATACCTGCCCTCAGGCAACACTAGAAACTGTGAGAAAGATAATACTGAACAATGTAATCAGAAAATTCAGAACATTGATTTGCATGCATGTGTGGACCACACAATTTTGGTTATGATTGTGTCTGAAAAACAGACAGCATAATGTAAAATGTGGTTAAGAGACTGAGTACAACTTTCATGATTCTAGCTTGCACTCTATTCCTCTCACATATATATTGTAACTGTATTTACCTGACAGTGCAGCGCCCAGATACCTTAGGTGAAAGGATTTCCACTGCAAAAGATACACCATAAAAGTCGTCAAATACTGGTTATTCTCTTCCCAGAACAAGAAAGATGAACGCTGTGAAAGAATCACAGAATAGGACACAGTTTCCCCAGGGAACACACGGTAATGAGCATGAGCACTGCAATTAGACTCGTTGAGACTGAGTTACCAAAGCCTCCCAGCTAGGCCAGCCTCCTTCTTCAGCTTCATGCAGTGTCTCACAGTGTTGAGTTGTGGGAGTTCCCACTGCATCTACCTAGTTAAACCCTTTCAGTCACAGGAGCTTTGTTCAAGTGAGGAGAGCTTGCTGCTGTGCTATGGCTCCCTAAAACCCCTGAGCCAGGGGCCACCAAGATTGTTCAAAAAAATCACAGTACTGCAAAAGAGAAAAAAGTTGCAATTAATAATTGTAACATAAAAGCTTACATCCTCAGGTGATGAATACAAAGTGATCTCCATGGTTTATAAAATATATTTCATTATATACATATGAAAAGTAAGTTACATGGAATAAGCTGTGTAGCCAGACCTGTACCAGAAGGACTTCCCCTTTCTGATCTTTAAGGATTACCCAACGAAATGGCTTTGTTGACTGCTCAGGTAGTCATTTCATAGGAAGGCTTAGTCATTTATCCAGTATATACTGGATACTGGTATTGACTTGAAGGAACATGAAAGAAAGTGGCAATGAGCTAGAAAACCTCTTTGGCAAGTATTTCAATAGGCCTTCTTCCTGAAACTGTTCTCGTCTCTTTCAAACCATCCTGCAAGAATCGGAGATAAAACATCAAGTCCAGAGCAAATACAAATTGGGCTGTGTATTTGTAGTGGTCTGATTGAGATCAAATTAGTATGGATTTTCTTTAATCCTTTGGTCTGTGTTGCCATGCGGGGGGGCAGGAATTTACCATAAGAAAGGTGGACTATCATATTAAAGTTTTGCTTTCCCCTTCATTGGTGTAGTAGTTTCAATTCATTGCAGAGCCCCGCAGTATAGCTGCACTGATATCAGCCTAACAGGAGGTGCTTAGTCAGTGGGCTACATTTTAGAGTTTTCCTGTGGTGGGATTCCTGCAGCCCCCAAAATAATATTAACTGTATGCACACAAGCAATAACATGATGCCTCTACCCTGCTCTCTGTAGGTTACAATTGTCTATATGCTCTACGCTTTGCTAGCCTTCCTTTAGTTGGCATACTTTGTATGCTTTTAAGGGATGGGCTGAATCCTGATTAGATACTTCCTTGTGTATTATCACAGGCAGGTGTGGGGTAGCTGAGTTTCTTGGAGTAACTGATTGCTAATTTGATGCAAAATTAAGTAACCATACAAGAAACTACTGTTTAGGTGCAAAAGCATGACTAAATAATAAGGAAGGACCTGTTACCTGCTGCTAACAAAGTGATGTGTCAGAAGCAGGTAGCAGCTCTGTGATGCCAGTACATCTTTATATGCTGTTCACATTCCATTGCAACATGTCACATTTGATATGGCATAATGCAATGTGACTAATTTAATCAGATGTGAAGTGCACTACAGAAACGCATCAAGTCTGAAAATTTGGAAAAAAAAAAAAGTTGGAGAAAAAAATAAAGCTTTCTGCAATCCATGGTTGGATTATTTTTCTCAGCTGGAGGGCTTCATTTTCTGAGCTTGGCCTTTTCTATTCTGACCTTCCAGCCAAGGGCATGTGTCAGGAGGCCTGTATTTCCCAAAGGCAGTGACACAGTCTATTAGGTCATATGAGCTGGATCATCGAGCCTTTGTCCACCTCAACTTCTGGGCCACCATTCCTTACCCACCCCCACATCCCCCAGCACTAACTCATGACACGATGCCCTTGCCTTTGACAGGTCAGGAGGGGGAAAAGCATTTTATTGCTGAACACGTACACAGCAGAGCCCAGAAATGAAGATAGCTTTCTGTGGTGTGGTGCTAGTCACTTAGTAAGGCTGCATTTAATTAGCTACTTCTGAAATATGACAAGGAGAAAACACAAGATTTACCAGTCCAGTTGCATTTCTGACCCAGGGCTCAGCATTGTTTTGTTTTGAGGTGATGATTATAAGCATAAATATCAAAACAGCCCATGTCCACAGGAAGCTCATCAAGCTTTCAGTACTTTTGGAAAGCATATCCACCCTCATCCATTGTGGACTATTTCCTAGCCTGGGGGTCTGTGGATGGACAGACTGCCATGCACAGACATTAGCAACTCTGCCTTTTCAAACACTGAGTGGCAAGTGATTCGGACATGACTCTTTGGTTTAGTCCTTTATTTTAGATCTGCTTCTTCTCTTTGTACATTACCAAAGATATGGAAGGCAGTGCAAATAGTAATTTGCTTATTCTTCACTACAGGCCTGAGGGTTTTTTTGGTGAAGAGTCGTGGTCCTCAAAGAGTTGTGAAAAGGTCTCAGAAGAATTCATAAAGTGCTAGAAGAAGCCTAAGAAACACTTAAGCTAGTGAAAATCTGTGAGCTAGTTGAACCTTAGGGAGTGCTGTACGAGGGTCAGGTAGTCCAGAAAGAAGACTGCATTTTCACAAGATCTTGGAAATAGTACCACCTGGAAGAGAGGAAGAAGTACCTACTCCAGTTACTGTGACAGACATTTCCACAGAGTAAAACTGAAAAAAAATCTTAGAAAACAGTATGGTAAAATATGCTTATATGTTACAAAGAAGTAAAAACTGTTTATTCTACCCTTGGCCCCATGTTGAGCATATGTCAGCCAAAGGAGAGGTTCATCCTTCCTTTCTGCCTCTTTGAGGATGAAGGAAACTTGGTTTGGCTCCTTTAAGACCCAAACATCATAGACAGGTTTGGTGGTCTCTCCTCTCATTCCCTTAGGCCTGGAAAGGCTTTGCTGATTACAAATGAGAAGATGCTGTGTTAGCTCCTCCTCCAGTGGTTTGTTTGCTTCTTATAGCCCCAGTCCTCTTCACCTCCTCTATCAGTGGAGATACCACTGTGTTCCTACCTAGGAATAAGGAAAGGAGGCACTTTCACAAAGAAGTAGGGCTAAATTGTGAGGTAAGGTCTGGTCATGCTAAAAAAGGTTTGTTGGTGTTGATTTAGCCCCAAGGCTTTCCTTTTGCTTTGTAATGTATGAGGTAAATGTGAGTTTTATAGCTCTTGAGCTCTGTTTCCCATTTTCTCGTGAAACCAGTAGCTTCATGATAGGTTCCCTGTTTGTTGACCTTCACTCTTAGCTTTAGGTGGACCCTATTAAAATGGCTCAACAGACCAGCCTAAGAGCCCTGGGTTCCCCTGGGGAAGAGGATGTTACAGCAGACAGCCAAGCCCAGCAGCCTGCCAGACCTCGGCCAGTTAGGTCCCGGAGAAGAAGGCGTAGACAGACAGCTCCTGCATCCCGAGGAGAAGATGAGCCTAGGACTTTTCAAGGTGATCTGTGAGGAAGGGGATGAGTGCTGCTTAATTTCAACTGCTATTCCTCATTTGTCTTGTCTGTATGCACATGAAACTCCTTTGAAATAAGGGTTCAAAAGTAAAAGAGCTGTAGGTGGCACCCTTGTGGCTGTCCTGTTAGCATTTTCAGAGCTGCTGTTTTCTGACCTGCTCAAAATGTTGTCTTGTGTCCTTGCTCTGGCTCTCTTCTCCAAGACCTAAAATCTCCTGTTTACTTATGAAGAAAACAGGGAAATATCATCTTGGTGTACTTACTCTAGAATTCCTTCTTTAATGTGCAGTATGTCTGGCTTTGAAACTTAACTCAAGGCATCTTTATATAGTGCTTGGAGTTCAGGCTGGTTCCCTATGGTTGGAGTGGTTGAGTTTGACTTGCCAGCCTCAGCAATTTTACCCTCCCACTGTGCAGATCAGCTCTGCAGCTCACCTAGAACAAATGTCATGTAGGATCTACTGAGTTTGTACCTACCCAGTGTGGCTTGGAGTTAGAGAAGGAGCAGCACAGTAATTTCCTACTGGCTCTTAGCCTGAGGAAGCCAAAGGCTTCTTTGCAGCAGAACTGTAAGACAAGGATGCTGCCAGGTGCCTTTGTTAGAACAGGTAGGCAGTTTTCAGACCTTACTGCCAACTTACATGTGCAGGAAGCCTTCCTCTAAATTGCAGAGATTTTTTTATACACATAGACCTCCTCTCATGAGGAGTCAATCTTCCTGGCCAGATCATGGAGAACTCCAAGCACCCTTCTGTGCTTGCTGTTTAGAGTGGTGGGAGTTCCTGTAGTCTGGGAGCAGGTTTGATTTTGCAACACAAAACCTTTTCAAAGGCCACAGCTGGGCCTTGATAAATATTGTCTGGGAAGATTGTCTAGCAATATTTCAAGGTCAAAACTCCCTTTCCTTAGTACTTCTGAGATGATAGAAAGACCACAAAGAAATAGAAATCAAGAACTGCTGTATTGGAGGGGTGGAGGTTGTGGGAGAGGCAGAGGTGATAAAAAGAGTTGGCAGTAAATTGAATGAGTTAAGCTCTTGAAATGAAAGGCAAAATAAAGTATTGAAGCTCAAGAAAGGTTTGTAGTTAGGTTTTTACCTTCCTTCAATTTTTTTTTTCTCTCTAGCCTTCTGTTAAAGTTAGCATGCTAGATGGATTGCACGACTGCTGCGATGGTTTGTATGGAGCTGGGAGAACACTGAAATCCAAGAGCATTTTGGTCATTGTCCCTGGCTTTGGTTTCAGTCTTAGTTAACCGGGGCATGAGGTTTCTCTCTCCTTATGAGGAGACAAGAAAGGCTGTTTTCACAACAGAGGCCAGCAAAATGGAGTGCAGTTAATCTTGAATTCTGACCTTGGAAAAATTAAGCTAAGTCTTGTGATAACTGATTTATTTTCTCAAAGGCTTATGGTGATGCTGGGGGGAAATGGGATGAGGCACTTAAAATAGTTAGTGGTTAGGTGATGTATGGACAATCGGACATGAGCTTTTTCTTGGTTTTGCATCTTTTTGTTCTGCTTGATCTAATCTTGTTGCTTTCCTCTGCAGTCTACAAATTCAGCAGTCGTGCCCCACCTATGAGCACACACTGCAATGGTGGAAGCTCTGAGATTCCCACACTGCCTGATGATGGAAGCGTTATGGGAATGATGGCAAGGTCTGCTGGATACTGGGTGAGGCGAGAAACTCCTCGATGCTGGGTCAGAGGCTGTACCTGTGCTTGCTCACAAGCTGCTAGAAGAACTGAACTAGAAGAAGGCCACCCTGCTAGGAGCCGTGCGCTGGCACGTGATCTAGGTGAAGAAAACGGCTCCATCTCCATGAGGGGGCAATTATTTTTGGATGAAGACAATAATGGCACTGGGACAGACAGCTCTTGGGCTGGTGATACAAGTGATGATGGCACCAGGAGTTTTGCAGAGGAGTATTCACTGGTTCCCTTAAGCAGACGTAAGCAATATTCTGCCCAGACTTTTCATGAGGCAGTAGAAAGATTTTTAAGAGGGTTCTGAGCTTTGGCACATCTGTTTTGAATTTGGGAGCCAAATCTGAGGAGATGCAAATGCCTATCATCATGTGCACAGTTTATCATAATACAGGCTGAAGCCTGCAGGAAAGCCATGAAGGTTCAAATAGAGTAAAGCTCAGTATATTGCTCTTAGATTGACAGACAGCTAGAAAGTTATTTGCATTCCAGTTTTGTCTCCTTGATATGTGTTGCTGCCTTCTTCAGGAGCTTAAAAACCTTTAGTAATCATAAGGCATTAAAAATGGAAAAATTACTTTGAGTCTAAGCTAATGTAATGACTATTTCTTCTGCAATTTTGATAGAGGCAAAATGCAGCCTTTTTTTTTATTTCTCAGCAGTAGAGTCTCTATTTAATAACTTCTTGAAGGATATTTGAAATTCAAAGCCTTTGTTTATGCCAGTATTTCCTTTCACTAAATGCTTTAATTTACCCTATAGAGGCCTAGAGGGTTTGGCATTTTTTTTATATGTGTTTTTTCTTTAACTTGATCTAAATCTAAAAATTGTATTCTACTGCATATATTTGATTATTCATATATTAGCAGTTATGTATGATAATGTGAGATGGCTAGAGCACAACCTCTGCTTAAAAAGTCTCACACCCTTCAGCTGTTAACTTGCCACATGAATTAAAAATTAAAAAAAAAATTAAAAATGTGTTCTGAAGACCTAGTCAATTTTTTTTTTTGGGGGGGGGATGGTGTGTAGCTGAAAATAATAATCTGGATTTCTCAGCTGAGAAATTTTGGCTTAGACATTTTTCCTTTATTTAGTTAAAGGCTAGATTTTAGAAGTATATACCATAGACTAACAGTAAAATGTTAGTGCATAGTTACTGGAAAATGGCTCTACTTCAGGAACCTGATCCATGAGGATCATTGAAGTGTAACTCCTGGCAGGGACAGGCCCCACAGATCATAGTAGGTGCTTGAGAATATTGTCCAAATGCTTCTTGAGGTCTGTCAGGCTGGTGCTGTGAGCATTTCCCTGGGGAGCCTGTTCCAGTGCTCAGGCACCCTCTGGGTGAAAAACCTTTTCCTATATCTAACCTAAATGTCCCCTGGCACAACTTCATGCTGTTCCCTCAGCTCCCTGGTGACCAGGGAGAAGAAGGGCTGTGGACTGCTTTGAGGTTGACCCTCAGTCAAAGGAAAAAAGACAGCCCACCTTATGGAGATTCTGCTGACATTTGTCAGTACATTGCATAGGAACACAAATGAAACACCGAGCCTCTAAAGGCTTCTTGACTTTACTTACTGTGACTGCAAACTTCAAATTAGGTATATGCCTACTCTTGAGTCCATCTCCTCCTTTCACACTGGGGGCTGTATATATAGGAGGTAAATATCACATGTGTGTAAAGTTACACTAAAGAGAATCAGGCAATTTCTGCTTTATGCAATTGTTCAAACTGAGAAAGGGTTGCTGCTTTAGTCAGAGCAATTTGCAGAGTCTGCAAATTAGAGGGGTGGGTTTATGTTTGGATTTTTTCCCCTTCTTTAGGCATCTGTTAAAATACTGAAAGATGAATGGTAATTCCATTTGTTTCTGGGAAAGGTGAGTGTGACTTGCTTTTCCTTCCCTCTTCATCTGAGCCACAAATTAAGTCTCATTCCTTTGAGTTACAACTGAGCAGCTTTCTAGAGCAAAGCACATAAAATTTTAAGTTTTGCGTTTTTTTTTCCTGCATGTATGGTTTGTTGGTTTGGGTTTTTGTTTGTTTTTAAGACTTTGCTGAACTACAGTAAAATTTTTTTTTTTTTCCTGTTAGTAAGTTGTTTTTTTCTACCTGTTAGTAAGGCATTTGGCCATCTTTGGGATCACCTGGTACAGCAGAAGTCAAGTATTTGGTAAAAAAACATTGGGACTATGCAGCACAGCAGTAGTTGCTTATTCCTTCTTGCTATGTGTTATTTTCTACATGGGTGTTTCCAGAAATACTTGAAGCTTTTGTACTCAGGTGCTTTAAGGACTTTAGACCAAAAAAATGAAAAATTTTCCCCAGCTGAAGCTAACAGTGTATTTTATTTGGTCTATATTACATCAAAATAGTATTGGAAGTATGTGTAGCTCAATTCACGTGACAAGCCTGCTCTGTGAAGGTACTAGAATTAAGACTATTATCTTGTTGTTATAGCTGAAATACTGTAAGGCATCTGCAGACACCTCTAAAATTATGCCCTTGATTATATAAATTTCAGAAAGTGATATGCTCATGAAAATCAGCCTGGCAATGTTTCATGTAGTCTTTCAAGAGCTTTAGTTTTCAGGCTCATGAAACATTTTATTTTTTTTTTAATAAAACAAAACCCCTCATAAATGTCACCAGTAGGTAGTAAGATACCAAGCATTGTAGAGGTGTCAGCTTTTTGACAGCATGATTCAGTATTGTGCATTTTCAATTTGACAACTATTTAGTTTTTCCTTGTGAATCTGGGATCCTGTAAGCATTTTTGTGCATACTTGTCTGTTTTCCACAAATGATTCTACAACTGGGATTTTTATCACATGTCGAGTTAAACACAGGTAGTAAGGTCTGAAAGATCAAGACCTCTGAGGAAAAATCCTCTCAGAGTAATTTCTGAGGAAAGAAAAGCCTATGAGGCAATAACTTGAGATAACTTCTAAGAAAAATAGATCAAGCAAAGCTGAGGAACAGCTTGGGGAAAAAAAAATTAGCTGTCTCTTGAAAAAAATGGATTGGTAGAGATATGTTTTTTCTTTGAGAATTTGAATTCCTGTGCTCATTTTGCATTTGACTCACATTTATGTGCCTGTTTGTATATATGGGTGAAGTCAAGGACTTCAGGACGGAAGTCCAGTGCTGAATAGCAGCTCCTGTGAGTCCAGAGTTTCTCATGTTGCTGAGCTTTAAATCATCATTTCCTTCCAGCATGGTGGTCATAATGGCTCATCAGCTCCTTACATAAGCACAGTAATCAAATGGCAAGATTTACTTTTCTAATTATTCATCCTGGAGTCATAGATAAAGCAAAGTAGCACAAAGCTGGCTAGTCCTTAGAATATGAATGCATCTATGTGTATGCTTTGTTTAGAGGTACATTTTAATTATTACATCATTGCAGGGTCACTACAGCTGGCACCCTTCCTTGATCCAGCCAAGAAAACTTGAGTATCTGGATGCCAGAGGACTGCTTGCTCTCTCCAAATATTTTCTTTTCTTTTCTCTATTTGGCTTCTTTTTCTTGGTCTGATCAAGGATCTGTGAGAACAGGTGTCCCCATGGTGCTCTTTTATACCTTGCCTACATCTGTAAAGGTATCTGTATTTTCTTCAACTAAGAGCTGGCAGGAATTGGAAGGTTTGAGAGAGGGGAACAATCTCGGTGAACCTGGAGATCAGACTAAAATCTCTTGAGCACAGAGGCTGTCTTTTTTCTGCCTTTCCATCATAATTAATTCAGTGGGGCCCTGATCCATGACTGGGGCTCTAAAATAATATAAATTATTGTGACCTGTTAGAGTGAGTTCAGAGGAGACCACGAAGATGATCAGAGGGCTGAAGAACCTCTCCTATGGAGACAAGCTGAGAATTGGAGTTGTTCAGCCAGTAAAAGAGAAGGTTCTTAAAGCAGGCCTGCAAGAGAGCTGGAGAGGGATTTTTTCAAGAGAAATTAGTAGGATGGAGAAATGGTTTTAAACTGAAAGAAGGCAGGTTTAGATTAGATATTAGAAACAAATTCAGTGAGGGTGCAGAGGCACTGGACATGCTGTCCAGAGAAGTTGTAGGTGCCCCACAGCTGAAGTGTTCGAGGTCAGGTTGGATGGGGCTTTGAGGAACTTGGTCCAGTAGGAAGAGTTCCTGCTCATTGCCATGGGAGCTGGAACTGAATAATCTCTAAAGTTGTTTCCAACCCAAGCCATTTTATGATTAATTATTTCATTACAGTAGTGTCCTTTCCCTTCCCCACATTTAGTTGACATGTAGAAAGAGACGGTTCACGATATTCAAAACTACTAATGTTTTTCTCCATCTTTCTCTATAGTCACTAGACTTTTTTCATTGTTCTGAGCAAAAAATAAAGACAATCTTCAGTAAAGGATCAGGAATTGTGGTGTTTCAAGGTTTTTGTCTATTTAAACCAGTCTGCCCATGCCTACTTAGAAAGATCCAAAGAACCTGTGTCAAAGTGTTAGCTGAAGAGCTACAAATAGCATTTTATTCCTTTCTCCCCACCTCCTCCCCCCAATAACTCTATTGTTCTTATAAATCCACAGCATTCCAGCTGTGACTTGACAAGAGCCCTGACAGTCGCAAAAGCCAAATCACAGGAGCAGCGTTCTTGTTCCCTGAATTATTTTGCACAGCTAAATTTAATACTTCCCCCCCACTCCTCCACCTTTCACTCTGGCAGATACTTAAGCTGCAAATTAGAGACGTACCGAATTAGCCTTCAAACCTGGCAAATGCTGTCAGAAGGCTGCCTCTGTGATGATGTGGCTTTGATATCAAGCAGGTTATTGCTTGTGTACAGCGGCACTCGCAAGCATGTGTGCTGTTGGTTGTAACTCGTGGCCCCGGTGCCGGCAGGTCGTTAATGCACGGCGAGCGCAGGACGGAGCCCCGCGGCCGGCACGCCGGAGAGGAAGAGTCAGACTTTCCAACAACCACTTTCAGTTGGCAGAGCCGTGATTGGAACCATGTGACAGTTTGAGGCAATGTACCACAGGCAGCCAATTTATTACATATGGCAATATGATTAATGGTATCAAGTGTTTTTATAAAAAAAAAATTTTTTTAAAGTCCAAGAATATTGCAACGGCCAATTGCACGGAGTCCAAGGCAGTACAAATCTGTTCCATGAATTTAAAGGCAGGCAGATGAGGTTAAATGAGAGGGAGAGAGCCAAGATAACGATTACAAAGTAAGTTTCAAAAAGAAAAGTGTGTAGAACGTGCTCATGAGCAACAACCCCTTTTCTCTCCTGTCTTATGTCCTTAATGGATAGAGGCTGGAATAGGTCTCTGAAACTAAACTGCCTCCTGCTCTTAACCTCTCTTCCTAGAATCCAAAGACTCATTTATGGTATCCAACAACACTTACGGTGCAAACAACAGCAGATTAAGAGGCAAAAAGGACTGTCATTTTGGTGAAGACTGCTTTGATAATGATTTTGTTTTATTTTTAATCAAATGTTCTGGCTTAACACACAGATAGTTTGTTTCTGTCAAAGCAAACAAAAGTGTTAAAGGTACTATTATTGAGGGGAAAAAGCCTCAGGAAATGCAAGTATGGAGGTGATGTCTGCAGAGTGCAGTGTCTTTCTCTTGCTGTCCATCCTGCTGAGTCTAGAAATTGTGGCACAGTTTTGATCTATGTCAGGTGCCCAGACAGGAGCTGGACACAGTTTGGAAGTCTGCACAGCATAGAGGCAGTTCCTCAGAGCTGGTTTGCAGAAGGCTGTATTGCTCCAGAGGGTGGGAATGGATGCAGGTTGGCTTATGCTGGTGTGCCTCCATGCCACAGAGTAGTCCTAAGCACCTCTCAGTTGCTAGTGGTGGCACAGCTGAAGTTATGAATTATGCCCATCTAAAAGGTTTCACACGTGCCACCTTTCATGTGCTTCTCTGGCTAGCTCCTAGGGCTTCATGTTTGTAGGTAGGGACTGTGTCCCCTCCCAGTCTCCTTGAGTGCAGCTTGGGCATCCTGTATGTGATAAGTACTTTCCCTGGGCTGTAGAGCAAGTGGGGAACAGAGGACCTCACCTGGATGTGGAGGTATAAGGTGGGAGCTGCTGTCCCTCAGCTGCATCTCCTATACACCAGAGCAGCGCTGGAAGAGACCTACAGGGAGATGATCTTGTGTTCTCACCCAACCAGGGCTGTGCTGGCCCCATTTTAATTTGATCTGTATAAAGACTGCCTGACCATTCCTGGCAGTGCTTAGACAGTGCCCCCTTCACTTCCACACAACTGCATGCTGACAATATGTGTTAGACTTGTGTGTTGGGATACTGGGTGGCTGATGGGATTGCTGCTAAAAACTGCACATGCATTAGCCTTAAATCTCAGTGTGCCGTGGAAGAGAAACCCAATGCCTTTTGCCTAATAACTACAGCAGTTGCAAACTGCTGCCTTCCCCAGGGTAGCTTTGAAGGTACAGAGCTGCTAGTCCTGAGTGGGCACAGCTACAAATATTTGGCATGGAAGCACGATTTCTTTTGTCTACTCCTTTTCCTCTTTTCTCACTCTGCTGCTATTATCGATGGTAGCACAGCCCTTTTGTTAATACCCAAGACTCCTTTGCCAGAGTGCTGTAATACACTGCATGAAGAGCAAGGTATTTATACCTCTCCTGCCTCAGCACAGAGCATACAGCAGGAGGTCCGGTATGACCTGCTGCTGCATTCCGTATGGCTTGTGGCCACATGGTTCTTCTTCTCTGTGTGTGTGTTTATTATTGTTGGATAATGCTAAGGCTTGTAGCCATGCGGCCTGCCAAGGGGATTTTGAAAGGCTTATTTGGTCTTCAGTCAAGGAAAAGATTTCCTTTACTTTGTGCTAAAGGAATAGTGTTTGATGTAGATGCTGAGACTTGCCCTTCAGAGGTGCCCAACTCTCTCTGCTCACCACGGAGGGAGCCGACTGCCCCGACCACAAGAACTGCACCCACCCTAAATTCCAAAAGCAGGTGATGCGAATTCCCCCTTCCCAAGGTGCCCCAGTGTGCACCTCATAGCCCTCCAAAAAACAGGCTGGCTGTACGTGCCTTAGCATTTTAACAAGACGTGGAAACCTTTGAACAAATTGCCAGAAAACTTTTAGCAGGGTGAGCGTGCGTGAGCGCTGCCTGCACCAAGTGACCCTCTTAATGCCAGAGAGGGAGAGACAAAGTGTGGCACAAAGAACGAGCAAATGAAAGAGCTGGCTTGCAACTCTGATCCTTATGGACTTTTCTTGAGCTCCAGCAACAAAAAGTGTAACTCTTGTGATGAATACAGTCCTACTGTTGTATTCCTACCTTCCAACAATAATTTCAATTGAACCCTACAGCATGTGGAGTCCCTTTGCTTTTTAGGTCATAAAAGCAGTATGTGGAGTAGAGACTTAAAAAATGGACTTTTAAAAGACTCCAATGCCTCAATCTCTCCAAGAATTCGACTGATAAATCTCCTGTGTAAAATGATCACATTTTGTAGAGAAGAATCTTTGTTAGACATTCATTAGCAATAACATGTGAGCCAATTTAGGGAATGAAACCTTTCTTCTATATAAAACCCACTGTGGTCACTAAAACTAATGACTTTTTCGGCCTACCACCCTTTAATTCAGTAGTGAAGCACGTGAATTTCCTGTATTGCTTAGTTCTCCAACAATTTGTTTATCTTTGAAGAGCAGGTCCCTGACTGTGTGAACTCAGGCACATCCAAAAGGTTAAGTAATAAAAAAAAAAAAAGTAGATCAGGGCCATAAATGTGGTATTTAAAATCATGACAAAGTTCTGACTGTATTGAGGAGGTCTGGAAGAAGAATGGTTAATGGGCTTACTTCTATTTCAGCTCATCTCCACATGAGAAGCAGCTAGAGCAGGAGAGAATTGAAAATATGACATGAATTTAAGTGCTCTGAGGCTGATCTGAACCCATCAAAGCTGGTGCAAAAAATTCCACTGGCTTCAGTAGCCTTTGGAATACTTGATGCTCATTACCAAAAATAAAAAGAAAGAAGAAGAAAAAAAGGAAAATTAATATTTTTTAGCCACTGTGCAAGAAGGAACACTTCAGGTTCAGATGGGGGTTTTTGTGTGTTTTTCTTTAGATACTAAATTTTTGAACAATGAAATACAAAGATGGTAGAATTAAAAAAAAAATTTGAAGGCTGAAAAAAACCATAGAAAGGCATTTTTAAGACAGCTGACAATGGGAAGATTTACTCTTATGTTCAACTATGGCAAGTTGTAAAGAGGGAAAAGAGGCAATTGGCCTAATAATTGTAAAACAAATTCTGTCCTGCTTTTTCTAAAGCTTTA